>NC_058413.1:56323268-56395277 GCF_002201575.2 Neomonachus schauinslandi | reverse complement strand
TGTCTCTCTCTGTCAAATAAATAAATAAAATCTTAAAAAAAAAAAAAAGAAGTCCTAGCTACAGCAATAAGACAAAAAGAAATAAAAAGCATCTGAATTGGCAAAGAAGTCAAACTCTCACTCTTTGCAGATGACATGATACTTTATGTGGAAAACCCGAAGACTCCACCCCAAAATTGCTAGAACTCATACAGGAATTCAGCAAAGTGCCATTTATAATTGCACCAAAAACTGTAAGATACCTAGGAATAAATCTAACCAAAGAGGCAAAGAATCTGTACTCAGAAAAGTATAGAATACTCATGAAAGAAACTGAAGAAGACACAAAGAAATGGAAAAATGTTCCATGCTCATGGACTGGAAGAACAAATATTGTGAAAATGCCTATGTGGGGCCACCTGGGTGGCTCAGTTGTTAAGCGTCTGCCTTTGGCTCAGGTCACGATCCCAGGGTCCTGGGATCCAGCCCCGCATCAGGCTCCCTGCTCAGCAGGAAGCCTGCTTCTCCCTCTCCCGCTCCCCCTGCTTGTGTTCGCTCTCTCGCTGTGTCTCTCTCTGTCAAATAAATAAATAAAATCTTCAAAAAAAAAAAATAGAAAAGAATATGTCTATGCTACCTAGAGCAATCTACACATTCAATGCAATCCCTATCAAAACGCCATCAACTTTTTTCACAGAGCTGCAACAAATAATCCTAAAATTTGTATGGAACCAGAAAAGACCCCGAATAGCCAGAGGAATGTTGAAAAAGAAAAGCAAAGCTGGTGGCATCACAATTTTGGACTTCAAGCTCTGTTACAAAGCTATAATCATCAAGACAAGTCTGGTACTGGCACAAAAACAGACACATAGATCAATGGAACAGAATAGAGAGTCCAGAAATGGACCCTCAACTCTATGGTCAACTCATCTTCGACGAAGCAGGAAAGAATATCCAATGGAAAAAAGACAGTCTCTTCAACAAATGGTGTTGTGAAAATTGGACAGCCACATGTAAAAGAATGACACTGGACCATTTCCTTATACCACACACAAAAATAGACTCAAAATGGATAAAAGACCTAAATGTGAGACAGGAATCCATCAAAATCCTTGAGGAGAACACAGGCAGCAACCTCTTTGCCCTCAGCTGCAGCAACTTCTTCCTAGAAACATTGCCAAAGGCAAGGGAAGCAAAAGCAAAAATGAACTATTGGGACTTCATCAAGATAAAAAGCTTTTGCACAGCAAAGGAAACAGTCAACAAAACCAACAGACAACAAGAATGGGAGAAGATATTTGCAAATTACATATCAGATAAAGGGCTAGTATCCAAAATCTATAAAGAACTTATCAAACTCAACACCCAAAGAACAAAAATTCCAATCAAGAAATGGGCAGAAGACATGAACAGATATTTCTGCAAAGAAAACATCCAAATGGCCAACAGACACGTGAAAAAGTGCTCAACATCACTCGGCATCAGGGAAAAACAAATCAAAACCTCAATGAGATACCACCTCACACCAGTCAGAATGGCTAAAATTAACAAGTCAGGAAACGACAGATGTTGGCGGGGATGCGGAGAAAGGGGAACCCTTCTACTCTGTTGGTGGGAATGCAAGTTGGTGCAGCCACTCTGGAAAACGGTATGGAGGTTCCTCAAAAAGTTGAAAATAGAGCTACCCTATGACCCAGTAATTGCACTACTGGGTATTTACCCCAAAGATACAAATGTAGTGATCCGAAGGGGCACATGCACCCCAATGTTTATGCAGCAATGTCCACAACAGCCCAACTATGAAAGAGCCTAGATGTCCATCAACAGATGAATGGATAAAGATGTGGTATATAGACACAATGGAATATTATGCAGCCATCAAAAAAAGGGAAAAGAAATCTTGACATTTGCAATGACATGGATGGAACTGGAGGGTATTATGCTAAGCAAAATAAGTCAACCCGAGAAAAACAATTATTATACGATCTCATTGATATGAGGAATTTGAGAAACAAGACAGTGGATCATAGGGGAAGGAAGGGAAAAATGAAACAAGACGAAACCAGAGAGGGAGATGAACCATAAGAGACTCTTAATCTCAGGGAACAAACTGAGGGTTGCTGGAGTGGAGGTGGGTGGGAACGATGGGGTGGCTGGGTGATGGACATTGGAGAGGGTATGTACTATGGTGAGCACTGTGAATTGTGTAAGACTGATGACACTGGACCATTTCCTTATTAAGATATAATGTATTAGGAATGTAAAAATAAATATAAAATATAAAAATAACTTTAAAATTGCTATACTCATACCACTACCAATAATAAACAGTAAATAAATAAATAAAAGTAAATAAAGTTAGTAAAGTAAGGTTCAAGATTTCATTGACTATCCTTTTGTTTTCAAACTGGGGACATATAATGAAAATAACATTTAAAGTTAAATGGACAAATACTTTCACTTTCCTCCTCTGTGGTTATGTTCTCTATTTGATAAAGGGTATATAGTACTTTTTTATATTATTATTACAACTTTTTCTTTTTACACAAGATTTCATTTCACAGCAAAATTGAGCAGAAGGTACAGATATTTCCCATATAACCCCTCTTCACCCACATGCATAGCCTCCCCTAGAGGTGCATTTGTTACAACTGATAAATCTACAATAAAACAACATTATCACCCAAAGTCCACAGTTTACATTATAGTTCAGTCTTGGTGTTGTACATCCTACGGATTTGGACAAATTTATAATGGCATGTACCCACCATTACAGTATCATAGAAATATAGAATAGTTTCACAGTGCTAAAAACCTGTGCTAAAAAAAATAAAAACCTCTGTGTTCTGCCTATTCATCTCTCCCTCCCCCAAACTCCTGGCAGGCCTGATCTTTTTACTGATCTTTTCACTATCTCTATATGCCTTTTCCAGAACATCATAGAGCTGGAATCATACAGCATGTAGTCTTTTCAGACTGGCTTCTTTCACTTACTAATAGACATTTTAGGTTCCTCTTTGTTTTTTCATACTTTGATAGCTCACTTCTTTTTAGTACTGAACAATATTTCATTGTCTGGAGATGCCACAGTTTATCCATTTACCTCCACAGGACTTCTTGTTTGCTTCCAAGTATTGGCATTATAAATAAAGCTGGTATAAACATCTGTGTGATTTTTGTGTGGACATAATTTTTCAACTCTATTGGGTAAATAACAAAAAGCATCACTGCTGAATCATATGGTGAGATTATGCTGAGTTTTTGCAAGAAACCACCAAACTGTCTTCCAACGTGGCTGCTCCATTTTGCATTCCTAGCAGCAATGAATGAGAGTTCGTATTGCTCCACATCCTCAAAAGTATTTGGATTTTGTCCATTCTAATAGATGTATAGTGGGATCTCACTGTTATTTTAATTTGCATTTTTCTGATGATATATGATGTGGAGCATCTTTTCATATTATTTACCATCTATACATCTTCTTTGGTGAGGTGTCTATTAAGGTTCTTGGTCCATTTTTTAACCAAGTTGTTTTCTTAATGTTGAATTTTATATTTACATTTTGTATACAAAGAGTTCTTTATGTATTTTGGATAACAATTCTTTATCAGATGTTATCTTCTGCAATTTATTTTTCTTTGTATTCAAAGCCAGGGTCCCTCCCCTAATTTCCACTACTTCCTGTTCTGCCTGATCTAATTATATTTTTTGAGTATGTAAAATCATAATATGGTTCCAAAAATAAAAATACAAAAAAGTATACTCTGAGAAGTGTTAAATCCTCCTGTATTCTTTTACATTTATACTTTCACACTCTGCATCTTTTAAAGCATATATGGTTTTATGTTTGTTTATTTATTTATTTTTAAAGATTTTACTTATTTATTTGACAGAGACAGACATAGCGAGAGAGGGAACACAAGCAGGGGGAGTGGGAGAGGGAGAAGCAGGCTTCCCGCTGAGCAGGGAGCCCGATGAGGGGCTCGATCCCAGGGTCCTGGGATGGAGCCCCAAGTTGGGCTCCCTGCTCAGGGCGGGGGTGTCTGCTTCTCCCTCTCCCTCTGGCCCTCACCCCGCTTGTGCTCTCTCTCTCTCTTCCAATAAATAATAAAATCTTAAAAAAAAAAAGTGAATGCTGAGTCAAAGGGTAACTGCATATATAGTTTTGTTAGATATTGCCAAATTCGGGCACCTGGGTGGCTCAGTTGGTTAGGTGACTGCCTTCAGCTCAGGTCATGATCCTGGAGTCCCGGGATCGAGTCCCACATTGGGGTCCCTGCTCAGCAGGGAGTCTGCTTCCCCCTCTGACCCTCCTCCCTCTCATGCTCTCTGTCTCTCATTCTCTCTCGCAAATAAATAAAATCTCAAAAAAAAAAATTTTTTTTTAAAGATATTGCCAAATTCACCTACAAAAATTTTGTACTCTCACTAGCAATGTGTGAAGAGTGCAGATTTCTACCACAGCCTTGCCAAGAATATGTTGTCAAGCATTTCACTTTTTGCCAATCTGACAAATGAGAAATAATACATCAGTGTAGTTCTCGTTTGCATTTCTTTTTTTATGAGTGAACTAGGTATTTTTTCTTAAATATGTTGGCTATTTTTAATATATTTTTTGGAGAATTTTCTGTCCGTCTCTGACAACTTATTTCTATCGGATTTTTGGTCCTTTTTATCCTCAATATTTAAAAGTCATGCTGAAGGGTGCGTGGGTGGCTCAGTTGGTTAAGCACAAAAGTTAGGGATATTAAACCTCTACCTGTACTGTACGTCATAAATATTTTCACCATTTGGTGAAGCAAAAGATTTGCTTTGGACCTCGCTTATGGTGTTTTTTTGCCAAGCCAAAGTTTTTTGTTTTTTTTTTTTTTTATTTGACAGAGAGAGAGACAGCGAGAGCAGGAACACAAGCAGGGGGAGTGGGAGAGGGAGAAGTAGGCTTCCTGCTGAGCAGGGAGCCCGATGTGGGACTTGATCCCGGGACCCCGGGATCATGACCTGAGCCGAAGGCAGACGCTTAACGACTGAGCCACCCAGGCGCCCTTGCCAAGCCAAAGTTTTTATTTAATTGGCCAACATTTTCCTTTATTACATCTGGATGTTGAATCACAGTTATAAAAACTTTCCCCACACTCTGGATATAGAAGAATTCACATGTATTTTCTTCTAGTACTTACAAGATTTTAGTTTTTGTAATTAGGTCTCTGATCAACTTAGAACTTACTCCTATGTATAAGGTATACATACATCCATTCTATTCTTCATACCATGTATTAAAATATTCTTCTTTCTCCCAGTGATTAGAGATACAATCTTTATCATATACTGAACTCTAATATGGACTTGGGTCTATTTATGCCTTTTTATTTTTTTAAAAGATTTTATTTATTTATTTACTTTAGAGCAAGAGAGAGCACAAGTCGGGGGGAGGGCAAGGGGGGGAAGAAAAGGGAGGATTCTGTGCTGAGCACAGAGCCCTACATGGGGCCCGATCTCACGACCCTGAGATCTTGACCTGGGCCAAAACCAGGAGTCTGACACTCAACCAACTGAGCCACTATCTATATATAAAAATATATTAATAGGCGCCCCTACTTATGCCTTTTTTTAAAAAAAATTCCAATGTACTATCTACTGGAATACCAGTACTATATATACTATTTTACCAATGCAAGTTTTAGAGTATACTTTAACATAGGAGGACTAGTTTATCCTTATAGCTCTTCCTTTTTAAAGATTTCCAAGATATCTTTGCATGTTTATATTTTCATATGAACTTTAGTATCCACTTGTCTTAATGAAAACAACTTACTGGTTTTTCTATTAGTATTATTTATTTCAATAAACTAACCTGGGGGTGCGGGGGTGGCTCAGTCGCTTAAGTGTCTGCCTTCGGCTCAGGTCATGATCCCAGGGCCCTGGGATTGAGCCCCACATCGGGCTCCCTGCTCAGCAGGAAGCCTGCTTCTCCCACTCCCTCTGCTGCTCCCCCTGCTTGTACTCTCCCTCTCTCTGTCAAATAAATAAATAAAATCTTTAAAAATAATAATAAATTGGGGCGCCTGGGTGGCTCAGTCGGTTAAGCGACTGCCTTCGGCTCAGGTCATGATCCTGGAGTCCCGGGATCGAGTCCCGC
The DNA here is from genome assembly GCF_002201575.2 of Neomonachus schauinslandi. NCBI lineage: Eukaryota > Metazoa > Chordata > Mammalia > Carnivora > Phocidae > Neomonachus > Neomonachus schauinslandi. The sequence continues at coordinate 56,389,162 of NC_058413.1, read as the reverse complement.
ATCGGGCTCCCTGCTCGGCGGGGAGTCTGCTTCTCCCTCTGACCCTCCTCCCTCTCATGCTCTCTGTCTCTCATTCTCTCTCTCGCAAATAAATAAAATCTTTAAAAAAAATAATAATAATAATAAATTAACCTAGACTAATGGACATCTTTGTCTATCCAGAAACAACTTTTTATTTTTTCAGATTTATTTTCATGTCATCAAGTGTTCTACTAGTTTTTTTCAGAGATACTAAATATTTCTTATTAAATTTATTCCTAGATATTTTACCTTTTGAGATGGTATTTTAAATGGGGTCTTCTTTACTATTATATCTAATGGGATATTGTTTGTATGTATGAAGCTTATTGCTTTTTACAATTTTAAACCTGATACCTCACCAAATAATTGCATTGAGTTAGCTTGATAATTGATTCTCTGGACTAGAATTTTCAGGAATACTATGGTATCTATTAACAAAGATAGTTTCCTTTCCCAATTCTTAGGTCCTTAATCATTTTCTCTGGTATAAATACACTGATTAATGTCTCTAGTGCTTCCAGTACTTCCACACTGAGTAAAATGCTGGCTTTAGGACTGAGATATTATATTACCATGTTAATACAGTATCCATCAATTCCTAATTTCTTGAGTTTTCTTTTTAATCAGAAATGGGTACTGAGGGGCACCTGGATAGCTCAGTCAGTTAAGCGTCTGCCTTCAGCTCAGTTCATGATCCCAAGGTACTGGGATTGGCCCCGCATCAGGCTCCCTGCTCAAGAGGGAGCCTGCTTCTCTCTCTCCCTCTGCCTGCCGCTCTCCCTGTTTGTGCTCTCTCTGTCAAATAAATAAATAAAATCTTAAAAAAAAAGAAAGAAAGAAATGGGTACTGAATTTTGACAAAGGCTTTTCCAACATTTATGAAGATAATCACATGGTTTTTCTTCTTGAATTTACTACTGTAATAAATTGTATTTATTGTATGTATTAATGGATCTCTTTACTAAATTTGAATGATCCTGCACTCTGGGGAGTAAACTCCAGTTGTCATGGTCTATTATTTTCCTAATGTGGGGCCGGATTCTATTTATTATCTACTACTTTTTAAAATAAGAAAAGAGAGAATTAAATAAATTTAAATATCTTATTTAATAACTAAAAAAAAGCTTTTAAAACCAAAAGTTCTTGGGGCGCCTGGGTGGCTCAGTTGGTTGGGCGACTGCCTTCGGCTCGGGTCATGATCCCAGAGTCCCAGGATTGAGTCCTGCGTCAGGCTCCCTGCTCGGCGGGGAGTATGCTTCTCCCTCTGACCCTACCCCCTCTTGTGCTCTCTCTCTCACTCTCTCTCTCAAATAAATAAATATAATAAAATCTTGAGTGGTGGGGGGTGGGAGGGATGGGGTGGCTGGGTGATAGACATTGGGGAGGGTATGTGCTATGGTGAGCGCTGTGAATTGTATAAGACTGATGAATCACAGACCTGTACCTCTGAAACAAATAATACATTATATGTTAAAAAAAAAAAAGAAGATAGTAGGAAGGGAAAAATGAAGGGGGCGGAAATCGGACAGGGAGGCGAACCATGAGAGACTATGGACTCTGAGAAACAAACTGAGGGTTCTAGAGGGGAGGAGGGGTGGGGGGATGGGTTAGCCTGGTGATGGGTATTAAAGAGGGCACGTATTGAATGGAGCACTGGGTGTTATACGCAAACAATGAATCATGGAACACTACATCAAAAACTAATGATGTAATGTATGGTGATTAACATAACATAATAAAATAAAATTGAAAAAAATAATTAACATGACAAGGTTTTCTGGGAAAAAAAAAAAACAAACCAAAAGTTCTTTTGTTTTTTAAGTTTGGCACAAACTGATTTGACAGTAAAACCTGACCTGATTGGACATAAGACTATTTATGATAATTATTTAGCCCAGTTAGTGTAAATTCATGTTAAGCAGCAAGATGAATAGTTCACCTATGGAGTGCTGCCCCAAGTCTTGGTGGGCTTAGTAGGTATACTGTCTACAATCTACTAATTTTCTACAATCTATGAATTTTCTAAATCTATTACAATCTATTAATTTTCTAAAATCCAAAAGCAATATGAATTCAGAAATATTTCTGGTTCCAAGGAATTCAGTAAGGACTTATTAATCTTTATTAGTGCTATAACTGGAAGAAATATTTTTAAAAAATTGAGCTAAAGGGCTTTCTCTGACTTTCAAAGAATAAATTTCATAAGGATGCCTTCCATGAAGAGATACTGATACAAGAGGCCCAAGAATTTCATTATGATGCCTCTATTGTGCAGTATTTTTTGTCTCCCTTAATCACCCCTAAACCTTCTTCAGTTGGAAAAAGGTTACAGGAAAAAGTAATTTAGAAAATATGTACCTCCATATATTCACAGGAATATCAGAAGACAGCAGATTACCACAATATGTGGAATAGTTACTCAAATCATCATATCTGTATAAACATAAAAAAAATGACTTTTGGTCATTAATATGCAAATGAATTCACTTAATAAGACATTGATCCCTGTTAAAGAAAATCCTCAGGGTGACAAATAGGATTCATCAATCTTCAACAATTGGGGGTGGCTGCCTGGATCCTAAATGTCAGGTACAATGGGAAAAACAGCTATATCCCCACCAGAGAAGAGATACAGCTTCTATACACAATATTGCTTATTTCAAGTCTTCTGTATCTATATTCTCCTCTACTGCTTTTCTTCCTTCAGCCCCACCTGAGATGTAAACACTCAATGTCTCTCATTCTCTCTCACACAGTGTGCACATTCCTACATTTCCTGTGTCCACTGGTTTTTAGTTTTTAATCAAGTATTGAGATATACCATTAAATTCACTCAATGTATGACTTTATGAGTTTTAGTAAATTTAAAAAGTTGTGCAACCACCACAATCCAGTTTTTGTGATAACTGCATCACTCCAAGAAGTTCCCTTATGACCATCTGCAGTCAACATCCAGTCCCACCTTAAACCCCATGTAATTGATGATTTCCTTATCTCCATAATTTTGCCTTTTCTAGAAATTTCATATAAATAGAATCACATAATCTGTTTTCTTTTATATCTTTTAGTTTCTTTCACTTGGTGTATTTCTGAGGTTCTTCCTTGTTACATGCATCAGCTGTTCACTCCTTTTTGTTTGATAATAACTTATGATCTCCGCATTGATATTCATATTAGTCCTTAATTTTCCTTTTTTACGGCATTTTTATCAAGTTTACGTAACAACTGTTGTTTGCTTCATAAAAAGAATTTGGAAAATTTTCCTTTGTTATTCATGCTTTGAAAAAATTTATGTAATACTGGGACTATCTGGTCTTTGTGACGTTTTAGTACAACTCTCTGTGAAACTATCTGGGCATGGTATTATTTTGTGGAGTTCCTTGACAACTTATTTTATTTTTTATACAGACATTGTTGGTCTGTTCAAAGCTTTCTATCTTTCCTGGGGTCAGTTTTGGTAAACTATTTTCTTTGTAAATTATCCAATTCTAAATGTATTTACATAGAGGTTTTATTTTTATTTATTTATTTTAGAACAAGTCAGCAAATAAAAATTCCGGTTTATTGTTGGACAACATTGTTTCACACATACATCAAAAAAGCCAAAAAGAGGTTTTAAAATTTAATTCCTTTGTTTCAATGGATATTTCCCTTTATCATTTATTATGTATGTTTATGCTTGCCTCCTTTCGTAAGTTAGCTAGTTGCCTACTTTTTCTTTAAAGAAAAAAATGGGTTTTGATGCATTAATTAGAACTATGTTTTTCTGTCTTCTGGTTAATTTCTGCTTATGTCTTTATAATTTCCTCCCTTGAACTTTCATTTGGTTTACTTTGTGGTCCTTTTTTCTTGCCTTTTGAGGTCTTAATTAATATTTCACTTTTTGGGAGGCACCTGAGTGGATCAGTTCATTAAGCATCTGCCTTAGGCTCGGGCCCTGATCCCCGGGTCCTGGGATGCAGCACCACATCAGGCTCCCACAGGCTCATTTTCCGGCCTTCCTGCTCAGCAGGGAGTTTGCTTCTCCCTCTGCCCTTCCCTCTGCTTGTGCTCTCTCTCTCTCTCAAATAAATAAAATCTTTAGAGGTGCCTGGGTGGCTCAGTCGTTAAGCGTCTGTCTTCGGCTCAGGTCATGGTCCCAGGGTCCTGGGATCAAGCCCCGCATCAGGCTCCCGGCTGGGAGGGAAGCCTGCTTCTCCCTCTCCCACTCCCCCTGCTTGTGTTCCCTCTCTCGCTGTGTCTCTCTCTGTCAAATAAATAAAACATTAAAAAAAATAATAAAATAAAAATAAATAAAATCTTTAAAAAATATATTTCACTTTTTAATCTTTTAGTATTAAGTGTTTAAGCCTATGGATTGTCCTCTGATGGCTGCTTTATCTGATAGGCAAAATTTTTGTTACAACTCTATTTTAAGGATTTTATAATTTCACTTTACATTTTCCCTTTCAATCAAGAGTTAATAGAAGATTTTAAAATTTTGAAAAGGAAGAACCTTTTTCTGGTTTGAATTTGTTGTTAATTTTTAGCATGGATCCAGAGTTAACTATTCCAAGTCAGTTTTAAGAGGCAAGAGGATATTATTTTATTATTTCTTCTTCATGGAACTCACTCTTTTGCTCTTACGAATGTTTTCTGCACACTTGAGAAGAGGGTACATGTTCTATTACCAGGGTATGAAGGTCAGCATAAACCATGCGGTTTACTTTACTGGTTATGTTGTTAGGTCTTAGAAATCGTTGATTTTCTGTTGTTGTTCACTTCAGCTGTCTTGTACTGAGTGTGGCATACGATAATCTTTTATTACAATATTTCTGTTTATCCTTATATCTTTTGTAGTTTCTGCTATATAAAAATGGTATTTGTATTATTTGGTGCAGAGATATTCATAACTGTTATATTTTCATTGTGAATCATGGTTTCTAGAATTATAAACATTCAATATAACATTCTAATTAATATAGTTAATATAAACATTCTAGAATTATATCACATTTAATGCTTTTTAATGGGAATTCTACTTTATATGATATCAAGATCACTACACCTCTACTTTCTTATAATTTCTAATTTTTCTGAATCATTTTGTTTTAGGTGTATCTTTTATTTATACAAAGCATAAAGTTTGGTTTTGTTTAGTAAGCAAATTTGAAAATGTTTCTTTTGACAGTTAAGCTCATTTGTATTGACTGATATGACTGATGTGTTTAATCTCAATCATATTTCTTACCATAATTGTTACACATATTATTTTATATTTAATGTATTTCTCTAAGTGATAAGTCTTTTTTGCTCTTTAAAAAACTTCTTTGGTATGTAGAAAAGGCGATTTTTTTGTGCTAAGGGTTTCTTTTGTACTTAGGCGGTTTATAGTACCCTGAGTCCCCCTTTATTTTCTTACTTGACCTTTTACAATCCAATTTGTTACATTTTTTTTTTTTTAAGATTTTTTTAATTTATTTATTTGACAGAGAGAGAGATAGCGAGAGCAGGAACACAAGCAGGGGGAGTGGGAGAGGGAGAAGCAGGCTTCCCGCCGAGCAGGGAGCCCGATGTGGGACTCGATCCCAGGACCCTGGGATCATGACCTGAGCGGAAGGCAGACGCTTAACGACTGAGCCACCCAGGCACCCTCCAATTTGTTACTTTTAAATCATATTCTTTAGTACTCAACTTATTACCTAGGCAACAGTCAATGAACTTATTCTACTTTGCCCTTTCCTTCACTCATTTAAAAAAACTTCATTCTTTCTACTTATTACACCATATAATGTGTCCATATATTATCCTTCAACCCTATCCCACCTGTAATAGCCTTAGATCTATAGTTAAATATATTAAAGGCTCATCATCTGACATTTTGCCAAAGTTTTCCCAGTCTTGTCTTAGTTGGATGAACATCATTCTCTAGTATAATGTAGTCAGCAGAACTTTCTGTGATGATGGACATGTTCTATATCTGCATTGCCCAATCGGGTAGCTACAAGCCACATATGAGGATTGAGCAGTTGAAATGTGGCTAGTGTGACAGAGGAATTGAATTTTACATTTTATTTAATTTTAATTAATTTAAATTTAAATTGCCACATGTGGCTAGTAGCAACTAAATTAGTAAAGTGTTCACAGATTCATGAGGAAGGAGTCATGTATATAATAGTCAGTGAGACCTGCATGTTTAAAACTGTCTTTCTAGAACCTAGATATCTGAAACACAACTTGATTAGAATAGAAAATCTGTGGCTGACACTAAAACTGCTGTTCCACTGGTGCCCTTCTGTGTTTTGCTGATGAGATCAAATGCTGGCCTAATTTATTTGCCCTAGTCAGTAACTGGGCCTTTTTCATTAGAGCTTTAAGAATTTTTTTTTCGTTTTTAAAATCCAGTAGTTTTACAAGGCTATATTTCAGAGTTAACTATCCCAAGTCAGTTTTAAGAGGCAAAAATGGACCTTTCAATACAGATTCATTTCTTTCTTCTTTCATTTCTAAAAAGTTTTTTGAATTATAATTTTAAATGTAAGTTCTGTTTCACTGTTTGTTTTTTTAAGATTTTATTAATTCATTTGACCAGAGAGAGAGAGAGACAGCGAGAGAGGGAACACAAGCAGGGAGAGTGGGAGAGGGAGAAGGAGGCTTCCTGCTGAGCAGGGCGCCCGATATGGGGCTCTATGGGGCTCAATCCCAGGACCCTGAGCTCATGACCTGAGCTGAAGGCAGATGCTTAACAACTGAGCCACCCAGGCGCCCCCACTGTTTTGTCTGTCTTCTCCAGGGACTCCAATTATATGTTTATGAGGTCTTCTCTGCCTCTCTTCCATTTCAATCACTTTCTCTCTGGCCCTTTTTTTAATCTCATTTTCATTCCTTTGCTTATTTCTCTGCCTTCTTAAGTAGCCCTTATTAAATATTCAACACATTGTAATTCAGCCTCAATATCTTTCCTAAGTTGAATCAATTCTATTTCTTTTAGAAGAAGGGGGTGTTATTTGTTTCTAAATTTTGATTAATTTCTTTGAGGTTAGTTAATTTAGCTAGGAGTTTTATGCTACAGTTTCCTTCCGCTTTGTAACTAGTTGTCAGGGAAGGATGCCCATGAGCCAAAAAACTTTGATTTTCATTTTGTTTTCTTTTTACAGTAATTTTATATGGTCCATTTTGCAGGAGTAAAGACTTTGGGGGGCTTAAAATTTCCTAGCTCAAGACTGCCCCCTTCTGTCAGAATAGTGAGGTTCAGTGCCCTTTTTCATATATACTTACTTACTTGGGTGATAGAGGGAGTGAAGGGGGAAGGGTCTGATAAGTTTTACAGTTCCTTTGTTTCCACAGGATCTTAATTCCTCCCTCTAGCTTCCTTCTTCCCCTTCACTGACATATCTCCAAAAGGTCCCTCCCCCTTTCTTTTTTTAAATACTTTTTCTTTTTTTTTTTAGAAAGAGAGAAGGAGAGAGAGAATCCCAAACAGGCTCCACATTCAGCAGAGAGCCTGACGCAGGGCTCAAATCCCAGGACCCTGAGATCATGACCTGAGCCAAAATCAAGAGTCAGATGCTTAACCAACTGAGTCACCCAGGCACCCCAGTCCCACCCCCTTTCTATTTATGTCTTTCCCAGAAGTGGTACCTTTCCAAAAATGCCACCTTAGGTCTTACACACTTTTAAGTCCTTTACCTCTAGCCAGTACTGTAATCTACCAGATCTTAGACTGCTTTCAGAAATTTTGCGTTTAATGTGAAGCTTTATTTTTTTTTTTCAGACTTAGGTTCTCAACCCCTCTCCTCTTTTTCATGCAGTTTTTCAAACTTCCCCAACTCTAAAACATCAAAGATAGTTCTGTTGGAAATTGGTGTTTTTACTTATTTAAAAATGATTTGAAGTTCATAGTATTTTTTCTCTCACAGTAAGGCTGAAAGTATTGAATAAGTGTGGTACTATGTATTTTCTTTCTTAATCTGTATGGTTTTCTGGGAGGATAAGTGGACAAATGCTAATTTAGGAGGACACTATTATCCTAGGGCAACCAGGAAGTCCCTTAAATCTTTTTATTCTTATTGTTATTACTGATTGTGATTTGTCAGTATTTCATAAACATTCTTAAAACATCCCTGGAAATACGGGCACCTAGGTGGCGCAGTCGGTTAAGCCTCCAACTCTTGGTTTTGGCTCAGGTCATGATGCTCAGCATGGAGTCTGCATTAGAATCTCTCTCCCTCTGCCCCTACCCGCCTACACTCTCTCTGTCTCCAAAAATAAATAAATCTTTAAAAAAAATCCCAGGTAATAAGGCAAAGAGATAAGTTTGTAGACAAGTCTTCCTTTTGAAGTAACTTTCTTAAAACAAATAACTTTCTTAAAACCTCATGGATATGAGAAATGGATTCCAAAATTGAAGTCTCTCATATCTAATGATTAATTACGGTAGAATCTGATATGACACATTACAGCATCTGATATGACACATTATAGCTTATTGATTTGTAGTAATTAAAAGTCCTTTCTAGGGCGCCTGGGTGGCTCAGTCATTTATGCATCTGCCTTTGGCTCAGGTCATGATCCCAACGTCCTGGGATCAAGCCCCGCATTGGACTCCCTGCTTAGCGGGAGGCCTGCTTCTCCCTCTCCCACTCCCCCTGCTTGTGTTCCCTCTCTCGCCGTCTCTCTCTCTGTCAAATAAATAAATGAAAAATCTTAAAAAAAAAAAAAAAGTCCTTTCTACCTATATATAAATAATACTTTGGGCTAAAACAAGAAATTGTGTTTAGAAGGTTATATAGAAAAGAAATAAACTAGAATCACCTTTGTTATTTTTCTTGTTAAAATGCAAGAACATGACAGAGAGCATTTCCCATCTTATGCTCTCGTAAAGTTCATTTACCCATCCATCCAACACTTACTGAAGACCACTAAATTGCCAGTCAATAGGGATACAAAGATAACCAAGACACAGTCCCTGCCCCACAGACAAGGTAGAGGAATATGAGTAAGTTACAAAACGTTACAGTACAATATCCTTTAAAAAAAGTTTGAAAATATGCAAACCATATTATATATACTTAAGTATACATATATATGTAGTATAAATACAAAAACACCTGAGAAAATTATAATCAAATTAAGCATAGAAGTTAACTCTAGGAGGATGAGCTGGGAGGATGAGGGGAATAAAATCAGGCAGGAATACAAAGGTAGCTTCAATTTTATCCATAGTAGTTTATTTCCTTAAAAAAGAAAAAAATCTGAAACATATATTGCAAAACACTAACATCTGACAAAGCTGAGTGGTAAGACACATGGGTATATTTGTTATATTATCTCTATTCTTTTCTGTATGCTTGAAATACTGAATTTTAAAAAACTGTATTCAAAATGTAGTTCAATTTACTGGAGTTTTAAATCAGAAGTTTCAGAATATGTTCAAGTTGTGTAATAAACAACACAAAATTAAGAACCAATTTTAGGTATGAATGAGAAAAATAACCCATCCGAATACTGTACATCATTTTTAGATTAAGTGTTACACATACCTGTGAGTGCTAAGTAAGAAGCAATGTACCGCTTTTCCAGTCCATCTCTAACACTCTGAATTGCACCAAAAATTGGAGGTATAATCATAATCAGGTTACTCACTGTATTCCCTATAGGAGAAGAACACAAGAAAATAATTATATTAGTCAATACCACTTAAAATAAAAAAACATGAATTTGGCCCTTAATTTAAATAGGTGACTTCCGAGAAAGATGGTGGAAACATATTTATAAGGTGCTAAAGGAAAATAATTCCCTACTCAAAAAAAAAATCCTGTAAAACGATCCAATTAAAATAAAGATAACTTCTGACAAGTGAAACTAAGATTTTTTTTTAAAGATTTTATTTATTTGTCAGAGAGAGAGAGAGAGAGAATGAGCAAGCACAAATGGGGGGGGAGCGGCAGGCAGAGAGAGAAGCAGACTCCCAACTGAGCAAGGAGGCCGATGCAGCACTCGATCCCAGGACCCTGGGATCATGACTCGAGCTGAAGGCAGACGATTAACTAACTGAGCCATGCAGGTGTCCCAAAACTAAAGATTTTTCAATCAGAACATCCATTAAAGAAAAAAAAATTTTTTTTTTTAAGATTTTATTTATTTATCTGACAGAGAGAGAAAGCACGAGAGATTGGAACAAGCAGGGGGAGCTGGAGAGGCAGAGGGAGAAGCAGGGAGCCCAATGCAGGGATCGATCCCAGGACCCCAGAATCATGACCTGAGCTGAAGGCTGATGCTTAACCAACTGAGCCACCCAGGTGCCCTTTAAGGTAATTCTAAAGATAAAAAGAAAAAGTATCTCAAAAAGAACGTCCAAGAGCAAAAAATGAGTTGGGAGAAGGTAGCCATTCAGACTGAAAGAACGGTCCATGGATACACTAATGACAAGATAAAATACAGAACTGTTGCTTGTCTGTTGAATCAAATAGCAACAAATTGGGGTATGCATTTTGCATGTCTTTTTGAAATTTCATTTTGTGGTAATATTTTTAATTTCTTTTTTCTAGCAAGGGATCTTCATCTGATTTTTGTTCCTCTCTTTACAAAAACAAAAACAAACCTCAAACATGAAAAGCAAAGAAATAATAAACACCCAAAAGCAGAAATAAGTAGCAAAATGGGGAAAGAAATGGATAAACTATTTTATAAATAGATTCTGGGTAGAATAAAGTAGCACAAAACATTCAAAATTCCAAATGAATGATTTTCAACACAGGATTTTCAACACAAGTATCAATTAATGGACATAAACAGAACACTCTACCATATAGCATATACATTCTTCTCAAACACAAATGGAACATTTGGACAGACTATATGTTAGACTGTAAGTTCTCAACAGACTTAAAAAGATAGATAACAAAAAATACCTCCTCCAACCACAACAAAATGAAGTTACAAATGAATAACCAAACAAAAACAAAAATTCACAAGTCTGTGGCAATTAAATGACATGTTCTTTTCTCTCCTTTATTTTTGGGGGCTATTTGCCTTCCCAATATCACTCTCCCTTTTTTCTTAATAAAAGAATCCCAATGTTTAACCTGAATACATTGCTACTTAGCTAAGAAAATTACATTTCCAAGGCTCTTTGCAGCTTGGAATGGCCATGAGACTTGGAGTTCAAGATAAATGGAAGTCTGCCATGATACTTTCAAGAAAAATAGAGGTTACACCCTTCTTGTCTCTGCTTCCCCTTTTCTGCTATAGGAAATGTGGACCCAATAGCTAAAGCCATCTTGGTCTCTGAGGGGACACTGGGAATCTAAGCCCATGTTGGGGAGGAAGACCTTCCTCTGGCCTATGGTCCTCCTAAGTGGACTCAGAATCAAATTGACAGGGGCGCCTAGGTGGCTCAGTCAGTTAAGAATCCAACTCTTGATTTCCACTCAGGTCATGATCTCAGGGTCATGGGATCAAGCCCTGTGTAGGGCTCCATGCTCAGCACAGAGTCTGCTTAAGATTCTTTCTCTCAGGGCACGTGGCTGGCTCAGTTGGTTGGGCGTCTGCCTTTGGCTCAGGTCATGATCCCAGGGTCCTGGGATTGAGCCCCACATCAGGCTCCCTACTCCGGGGGAAGCCTGCTTCTCCCTCTCCCACTCCCCCTGCTTGTGTTCCCTCTCTCGCTGTGTCTCTCTCTGTCAAATAAATAAATAACATCTTAAAAAAAAAAAAGATTCTTTCTCTCTCCCTCTCCCTTTGACCCTCCCCATACTCATGCTCTCTCTCATTAAAAAAAAAAAAAATCAAATTCACATGGGACAAATTTATAGAAGAAAATCAAATTTAACAGTTATATGTATGGAGAATCCACACAGACATGAATTTCCAAAGACAATGAGGCAACATGAAGCTTACATGATCAAAGGAGAGGGGTACAGTCAGAGAACACAAAGGGGAGAAAGACCACCAGCAAGAAAGTGAAAGGAGTTGTTTGGAAAAACAAGGGTGCCCTATTATGCAGATCAGTTATGAAGGTAAAGGGAAGTCTCTCTTAATAGCTCTCTTCCTGTTATAGGCTCTCCTTTCTAATGTAAATTTAGGGAATTGTAGGGGGAGACAGAGAGCTTTCTTTCTTTTTTTTTTTTTTAAAGATTTTATTTATTCATTTGAGACACAGAGATATAGAGAGAGAGAGAGAGCATGAGCAGGGAGAGAGGCAGAGGGAGAGGGAGAAGCAGGCTTCCCGCTGAGCCAGGAGCCCGATGTGGGGCTCCATCCCAGGACCCTGGGATCATGACCTGAGCTGAAGGCAGATGCTTAACCATCTGAGCCACCCAGGCGCCAGGACAGAGAGCTTTTTCTGTATCTGCTGTGTTGTAATTACTTTTTAAAAAATTTATTTATTTATCTTAGTAGGGGGTCAGAAGGAGAGGGAGAAGAGAATCCAAGCAGACTCCCCGATGAGTGTGGAGCCCAACACAGGGCTCAATCTCAGGATCCGAAGATCATGACCTGGGCTGAAATCAAGAGTCCGACATTTAACTGAATGAGCCACCCAATTTGAGTTAATTACTTTTAACTCAAAATAATCTTTATACCAAGATGGCCCATCTTGGGCAGCCTGCCCTGGGCCCCTACACCAAAAATGGCTAAGCAACAAAATGAGAGAAGCTTGTGTCCCTGATACCAAAGAGCTGCCATCCAAACCCCGAACTGCCTCTCTTCAGACTGAAATAAATCTACATCTTCTTTAAGGCACTAATTTTCACATATTTGTTACAGCCAAACCTAATCCTAACTGATGCAAAATATGTCCTTTATCAGTGCACCTTATTTCATTTGAATTAAAAATACTAACAGCCTCTTCTCTGTGAATACAAAGCCTGATACCATCCTGAAACTGAAAGACAAATGCCTGGTCTTTGATACATTCACATCTTTGGTAAATTTAATGCTGTTACATGAATGATAAACCTAAATTAATACAAATGTTTTTAATAAAGAATGCTTTCATTTTTTATTTTAATAATGTTAAGATGCAAAGATAAGTATAAACATGAAGTTAATATCTTACGTCAGCTCCCCCGCTTTTTTTTATTGAGAGAGGAAGGGATAAGGTGAGTGGGGGTGGGGGGGTTGGAGATTGGGAGGAGGGGCAGAGGGAGAGAGAAAGAATCCTAAGCAGACTGCCCACCGAACCCGGAGCCTGATGCGCAGCTCAAGCTCACGACCCTGAGATCTTGACCTGAGCCGAAATCAAGAGTCAGAAGCTTAAACAACTGAGCTACCCAGGTACCCCTATGTCAGCTCCTTTTAAAATTACAGTTGATACATAATGTTCCATCAATTTCAGGTGTATAACAGTGATTTGACAAGTCTATACATTATGCTGTGCTCACTACAAGTATACCCACCACCATCTGTCACCATACAATGCTAATTACAATACTATTTCCTATGCTGTACCTTTCATCCCTGAAACTTATTCATTCATTCCATAACTGGAAGTCTTTATCTCCTACTTCACCCACTTTGCGCATCCTCCTTGGCAACCATAGTTTGTTCTCTGTATTTATGGATCTGTTTTTACTGTTTGTTTTGTTTTTTAGATTCCACATAAGTGAAATCATATGGTATTTGTGTTTCTCTGATTTATTTCATTTAGCCTAATACTATCTAGGCCCATCCATGTTGTCACAAATGGCAAGATAACACTCATTTTTATGGCTGAGCAATATTCCATTATATATATACACACACCATACCTTCTTTATCTATTCATCTATGGATGGACACTTGGGCTACTTCCATCTCATGGCTGTTGTTAATAATGCTGTGATAAATACAGAAGTGCATGTATCTTTTCAAATTAGTGTTTTCATTTTCTTTGGGTAAATGCCCAGTAGTGGGATTACTGGATCATATAATATTACTATTTTTTAATATATTTTTTAATTTGGGGGTATTTTTTAAAGTAATCCCTACATCCTCACAACCTTGAAATCAAGAGTTGCATGCTCTACCAACTAAGCCAGCCAGGTGCCCCAATTTCTCTAACTTTTTCAGGAACCTCCATGCTGTTTTCCACAGTGGCTGCACCAATTTACATTCCCACCAACAGTGTACGAGGGTTCCCTCTTCTCCACATCCTCACCAACACTTTTTATTTCTTGTCTTATTAATTCTAGTCACTCTTGCCTTTTCATTTTGTTGATGGTTTCCTTCACTGTGCAAAAGCTTTTCATTTTAATGTAGTCCCAATAGTTTATTTTTGCTTTTGTTTCCCTTGCCTGAGGAGACATATCTAGAAAAATGTTGCTAAGGGTGATGTCAAAGAAATTACTGCCTATATTTTCTTCTAGGAGTTTTATGATTTCAGCTCTTACATTTAGGTCTTTAATCCATTTTGAGCTTATTTCTGTGTATGGTATAAGAAAGTGGTCCAGTTTCATTCCTTTGCATGTAGCTACCCAGTTTTCCCAGCACCATTTATGAAGGGGTTGTCTTTTTCCCATTATATATTCTTGCCCCCTTGTTGGAGATTAGTTGACCATATAAGCATGGCTTTCTTTCTGGGCTCTCTTCTATTCTGTTCCATTAATCAATGTGTCTGTTTTTGTGCCAGTACCATGCTGTTTTGATAAACACCATATTCTTAAACAACCAAGGGATCAAATAGGAAATCACAAGAGAAAGTAGAAAATACTTAGCAATGAATTAAAATAAATACAACATCACAAAATTCATGGGATGCAACAAAAGCAGCACTAAGGAGAAATTTATAGCTATAAACGCTTACATTAGAAAACAAGATCAGGGGAGCGCCTGGGTGGTTCAATCGGTTAAGTGACTGCCTTTGGCTCAGGTCATGATCCCAGGGTTCTGGGATCAAGCCCTGCATTGAGCTCCCTGCTTAGTAGGGCGTCCGCTTCTCCCTCCCCACTCCCCGCAATTGTGCTTTCTCTCTCTCTCACTCACTCACTCTCTTTCTCAAATAAATAAACAAAGTCTTAAAAAAAAAAAAAAACACAAGATCAGGGCACCTAGGTGGCTCAGTCAGTTAAGCGACCGACTCTTGATTTTGGCTCAGGTCATAATCTCAGCGTCATGATGGAATATTTTTCAGCCATAACAAAGAATGAAATCTTGCCATGGAGCCTGCCTGGGATTCAGTCTCTCTCTCTTTCTCACCCTCTGCCTCTCCCCTCCCCTACTCGTGCTCTCTCAATCTCTAAAAACAAACAAACAAAAAAACAACAAGAAAGATCGCCAAGCTGAAATGAAATAATGCTAATTAGTAACATGAAAATATATAAAAATATACAACACACTGGTGAAGGTAAGCATATGGTCCAAGTCTGAATACTCTAATACTGTAATATGATGGTATGTTAATCACTTACCTCTATCGCTTATAAACGTGAAAGGACAAAAGTATTAAAAATAACTATAGCTGCAAAAAAAAAAAAAACCCCAAAAAACAACTATAGCTGCAAATGACATATCCAATAAAGAGTTAGTATCTAAAATATAAAAAGGACTGATACACGACCCAAGAAACCAAATAATCCAATTAAAAAATGGGCAGAAAATATGAACAGACATTTCTCCAAAAGAGAAATGCAGATGGCCAACACATGAAAAGATGCTCAACACCAATCATCCTCAGGGAAATGCAAATCAAAACCAAAATGAGGTATCACCTCACACCTGTCAGAATGGCTAAAATCAACACAAGAAACAACAGGTGTTGGCAAGGATGTGGAGAAAAAGGAACCATTCCCACTGCTGGTGGGAATGCAAACTAGTGCAGCCACTATGGAAAACAGTATGGACGTCCCTCAAAAAGTTAAAAAATAGAACTACCTTACGATCCAGTAATTGCATTACTGGGAATTTACCCAAAGAACATGAAAACACTGGGGCGCCTGGGTGGCTCAGCTGGTTAAGCGTCTGCCTTTGGCTCAAGTCAGGATCCCAGGGTCCTGGGATCGAGCCCCGCGTCAGGCTCCCTCCTCGGTGGGGAGCCTGCTTCTCCCTATGCCTGTTGTTCCTCCTGCACGTGCTCTCTCTCTCTGTCAAATAAATAAATATTAAAAAATAATAATTAAAAAAAATTTTTTTAAAGAATATGAAAGCACTAATTTGAAGGGATATATGCACCCTATGTTTATTACAGCATAATTAACAATAGCCAAATTATGGAAGCAGACCGAGTGTCCATCCATAGATGAATGGATAAAGAAGTTGTAGCATATATATACATAACGGAATATTTTTCAGCCATAACAAAGAATGAAATCTTGCCATTTGCAAGAACATGGATGGATCTGGAGTATAATGCTAAGCAAAATAAGCCAGTCAGAGAAAGACAAATACCATATGATTTCACTCATATGTGGAATTTAAGAAACAGAACAAATGAGCAAAGGAAAAAAACAGAAAGAGAGAGAAACCAAAAAACAGACTCCTAACAATAGAGAACAAACTGATAGTTATCAAAGGGGAGGTTGGGGAGGAACGGGTTAAATAGGGGATGGGGATTAGGAGTGTATTTATCATAATGGGCACTGAGTAATGTATAGAATTGCTGAATCACTACAATGTACAACTGGAATTAACACTGTATGTTAGCCATACTGGAATTAAAACAAAATTTAAAAAACTGTAACTACAATAATTTATTAATGAATAGACAATAAAAACAGGTAAATTGTTATATCAAAAACTTACAAGGAGGAGAATAAAAGGGTAGAGTTTTAGTAAGCGAAGGTGTTATCAGTGGGGAAAAAAGACTGTTCTATCTCTAAGTTGTCTTATGTAAGTCTCATGGTAATCACAAAGCAAAAACCTACAGAAAAATAAAGAGGAGGGAATCAAAGCATATAACTACAGAAAATCAATTCACAAAATAAGGCAATAAAGGGCAGAAAGGAATAAGGGAACTATGTAACAGCCAGAAAACAATTAAGATGACAATTAGTAAGTCCTCAACTATCAATAATTACTCTAAATGTAAATGGATTAAATTCTGCAATTAAAAGGCACACAGTGGCTGGATGCATAAAAAACAAGACCTGACTATATGCTTGCTAGCTACAACAGATTCACTTCAGCTTTAAGGACAATGCATATGCTCAAAGTGACAGTATGGAAAAAGATATTCCATGCAAGGGAAACCAAAAGAGAGCAGGGGTAGCTACACTCAGACAAAACAGACTTTAAGATAAAAA
Organism: Neomonachus schauinslandi; assembly: GCF_002201575.2. Taxonomy (NCBI): domain Eukaryota; kingdom Metazoa; phylum Chordata; class Mammalia; order Carnivora; family Phocidae; genus Neomonachus; species Neomonachus schauinslandi. Next base: position 56,371,943 of record NC_058413.1, on the reverse strand, counting down.
CTGTAACAAAAGACATGGGGCGCCTGGGTGGCCCAGTCAGTTAAGAGGCTGCCTTTGGCTCAGGTCATAATCCCAGGGTCCTGGGATCGAGCCCCACATCAGGCTCCCTGCTTAGCAGGGAGCCTGCTTCTCCCTCTCCCTCTGCCTGTTGCTCCCCCTGCATGTGCTCTCTCTCTCTGTAACTGTAACAAAAGACAAAGAAGATCGGGGCGCCTGGGTGGCTCAGTTGGTTAAGCGACTGCCTTCGGCTCAGGTCATGATCCTGGAGTCGCGGGGGTCAAGTCCCGCATCGGGCTCCCTGCTCTGCAGGGAGTCTGCTCCTCCCTCTGACCCTCCCCCCTCTCATGCGCTCTCTGTCTCTCTCATTCTGTCTCAAATAAATAAATAAAATCTTAAAAAAAAAAAAGACAAAGAAGATCATTATGTAATAACAAAGGCGTAATTCATCAAGAGGATATAATAACTGTAAATATGTATGCACCCAACATCAGAGCACCTAAATATATTAAGAAATACTAACAGATCTGAAGGGAGAAATACACAAGACAATTAATAGTAGGAGACTTCAATACCCCACTTTTAACAATGAATAGTAAATCCAGACAGAAAACTAACACAGAAAAGTTGGACTTAAACTACGCTTGAAAATAAATAAATAAATAAATAAATAAAATAAACTACGCTTGACACCAAAAGGACCTAACAGACATATATAGAATATTCCATCCAACCAAGAGCAGCAGAATACACATTCTCCAGAATAGGTCACACGTCACAAAACAAATCTTAGTAAAAATTTTAAAACTGAGGGCGCCTGGGTGGCTCAGTTGGTTAAACAACTGCCTTCGGCTCAGGTCGTGATCCTGGAGTCCCGGGATCGAGTCCCGCCCGCATCAGGCTCCCTGCTCGGCAGGGAGTCTGCTTCTCCCTCTGACCCTCCTCCCTCTCATGCTCTCTGTCTCTCATTCTCTCTCTCTCTCAAATAAATAAAATCTTAAAAAAAAAATTTAAAACTGAAATCATACAAAGTATCTTCTCTGACCCCAGTGGTATAAAACTAGAAATCAATTAACATGGAGGAAAACTAGAAATTCACAAATATGTGTAAATTAAACAACAGATTCCTGAACAACCAATGGAGCAAAGAAGAAATCAAAAGGTACATTTAAAAATATCTTGAAATAGGGCGCCTGGGTGGCTCAGTTGTTGAGCATCTGCCTTAGGCTCAGGTCATGATCCCAGGGTCCTGGGATCGGGCCCCACATCGGGCTCCCTGCTCGGCAGGAAGCCTGCTTCTTCCTCTCCCACTCCCCCTGCTTGTGTTCCCTCTCTCGCTGTCTCTGTCAAATAAATAAATAAAATCTTAAAAAAAAAATCTTGAAATAAATGAAAATGGAAACACAATATGCCAAAACTTATGGGATGCAGCTAAAGTAGTTCTAAAAGGAAAATTTATAGCAATAAATACCTGTATTAAGAAAAAAAGAGGGGCGCCTGGGTGGCTCAGATGGTTAAGCCTCTGCCTTCGACTCAGGTCATGATCTCCAGGTCCTGGGATCAAGCCCCATGTTGGGCTCTCTGCTCAGTGGGGAGCCTGCTTCTCTCTCTCTCCCTCTGCCTCTCCTCCTGCTTATGTTCTCTCTTTGTCTCTGTATCTCTCTGTCTCAAATGAATAAGTAAAAATCTTTTAAAAAAAAGAAAAAAAGAAAGATGTTGGGGTGCCTGGGTGGCTCAGTCAGTTCAATGTCAGACTCTTGATTTCGGCTCCGGTCATGATCTTGGGGTTGTGGGATGGAGCCTAGCATCAGGATCCATGCTTAGTGGAGTCTGCTTGAGATTCTCTCTCCCTTTCCCTCTGCCCCACCCCACCCCACGAACATGTTCTCTCTCTCTCTCTAATAAATACTCTTAAAAAAAAAAGAAAAAAGAAAGATCTCAAATAAACAACCTAACTTTATACCTCAAAGAACTAGGAAAAAAGTAAGCCCAAAGTTAGGAAAAGGAAAGAAATAAAAATCAGAGTGGAAATAAATGAATTAGATTAATGAAATGAAGAGCTGGCTTTTTAAAAGATAAAAACTGATAAACCTTCAGCTACACTAACTCAGAAAAAAAGCAAGAGAATTCAAATAAATAAAATCAGAACTAAGAGAGAACATTACAACTAATACCACAGAAACAAAAAGCATCCTGAGAGACTACTATGAACAATTATATGCCAACAAATTGGAAAACCTAGAAGAAACGGATAAATTCCTAGGTATACACAATCCGCCAAGACTGAATCAGGAAGAAAAAGAAAATCTTAATAAAACAATAACAAGTAAGGATATTGAATCAGTAATCAAAAACCTCCCAACACAGAAAAGCTGAGAACAAGTAGCTTCCTTGGTGAATTCTAAATATTTAAAAGGATTAACACCAAACCTTCTCAAACTGTTCCCCAAAAATAGAAGAGAAGGGAATACTTCCAAACTTGTATTCATGAATCCAGCATTACCCTGATACCAAATACTATGTGACATCATATATATTTGGAATCTAAAAAAGCCAAACTCAGAGAAATAGAGAAGAGAATGGTAGTTCCAAGGGTTGGGGGTGGGGAACTGGAGAATGAGGACATACAGGTCAAGGTGTACAAACTTCCAGTTATAGGATTAACAAGTTCTGGAGATTTAATGTACAGCATGGTGATTACAGCTAATAATAATATATGATATACTTAAAAGTTGCTAAGAAAGTTCATCTTAAATGTTCTCACCACACACACACACACAAATGGTAATTATGTGACAGGTAATTATATGACAGGTAATTATGCAATGCTATGCTGGTAATCATTTTACAATATATGTTTATCAAATCAACACATTGTACATGTTAACCTTATATAACATTACACAGCTGACCCTTGAACAACACAGGTTTGAGCTGCACAGGTCCAATAAATATAATACAGCAATCTAAATACATTTTCTTTTCTTTATGAGTTTCTTACTAATATTTTCTTTTCTGTAGCTTACTGTATTATAAAAATACAGTATATAATACATATAACACAGAAAATATGTGCTAATCAACTGTTTATGTTATTGGTAAGGCTTCTGGTCAACAGTAAGCTCCTAATAGTTATATCCTGGGGGAGTCAAAAGTTCTATATGGCTTTTTGACTGCATGGGCATATTGGTGTTCCTCAACTCCATATTATTCAAGGTCAACTGTTTCCAATTATATCTCAATAATACCAGAGACAAAATCCAAAAAATATACATATATTTCCAAGTAACTTAACTGAATCCTAGAACAAAATTCAAGGCTATTTCTGGTATACCAAAAATATCCAGCACCCAACAAGGTAAAAAACACAATGTCTGGCATCCAATCAAAGATTACCAAGCATATGGGGTGCCTGGGTGTCTCAGGAGGTTGGGTGTCCAACTCTTGGGTTTCAGCTCAGGTCATGGTCTCGGGATCATGGAATTGAGCCTCACACCGGGCTCGGTGCTCAGCAGGGAGTCTGTTCAAGGATTCTCTCTCCTTCTCCCTCTGCCCCTGCCCCCTGCTTGCTCTCACTCTCTCTCCCTTTGAAACAAATAAATAAATCTTTAAAAAAAAAAAAAAAGATTGCCAAGCATACAAAGAAGAAACATAACCCATAATGAGACAAATAATCCAGTGAAAACAATCCGGAATTGGCACATATGTTAGAATTAGCAGACAAGAATTAAAACAGTTCATATAAAAGTCTAGAAAATACAAACTAACCTATAGTGTCAGAAAGTAGAACAGTGGTTGTGGGGTAGAGATGAAGTAGAGCCAACAGTGGGATGGAAAGGGAGGACTTACAAAGGGACATGAGAAAACCTGGAGGTGATGGGTATGTTCAATCCCTTGATTGTGGTGATGGTTTCACATGTATATATGTGAAACCTTAATTTATACACCTTAAGTATGCACACTCTGTTGAATGTCAACTATACCTCAATAAAACTGTTTTTAAAAAAGTTTTGCCTCCGGGGAGTAGAATCAGAGGGTAGAGAGAAAAAAGGGAAAGGCACTGCTTTTTGGTTTTATTACAACTCTTCTATCACTAGCTGGATTTTTATTTATTTTTTAATGTACTGGATTTTTATACTTTTAACACATCACTTTGATAAAATAAAAATTAATTAAAGAAACTTTTAGGAAAGGGAATAAAACAGTTGGGGACAGTTTCGTAGATGTGATAAGATTTGAGCTAGATACTGAAAAGAGAGAAAGGAACTAAAGTCTACTGTCGTATTAAGTACCAAGTACTGGACTTCACTTTATACATGTGCTAACTTGCTTCTCACAACAACCTTGTGAAACACTGCCCCATTAAGCAAACAATAAAGTCAGGCTAAGAGATTATTTTTTTTAAGATTTTATTTATTTATTTGAGAGAGAGAGAGAGCAAGAGAGACAGAGACAAGCACGAGTTGGAGCGAAGGGCAGAGGGAGAAGCAGACCCCCTGCTGAGCAGGGAGCCTGACTCGGGACTCCAGGATCATGACCTGAGCAGAAGGCAGACACACAACCAACTGAGCCACCCAGGCACCCCAGGGAAGAGATTATTTAATTTACCCAAGTTCTCACAGTAAACAAACGGCAGAGCCAAGATTTTATTCCAGGTCTATCTGTCCTTACAGTCAATGTTCTTACCCTTAAATGTACTACACAATGCTTGTACAAAGAAGGTCCTTATTAATATTTAAAAAATTATACCAGGGCGCCTGGGTGGCTCAGTTGGTTAAGTGACTGCCTTCGGCTCAGGTCATGATCCTGGAGTCCCGGGATCGAGTCCCGCATCGGGCTCCCTGCTCAGCGGGGAGTCTGCTTCTCCCTCTGACCTTCCCCCCTCTCATGCTCTCTCTCTCATTCTCTCTCTCAAATAAATAAATAAAAAATCTTAAAAAAAAAAAATTATACCAAAGAGGGTGTGCCTAGGCGGCTCAGCCAGTCAGGCGACCAACTCTTGATTTTGGCTAAGATCATGATCTCGGGGTTGTGAGATTGGGTCCTGTGTCCGGCTCAACACTCAGCGCAGGAGTCCGCTTGGAATTCTCTCTCTCCCTCACCCTCTACTCCTTCCCCCAATCATGCTCTCTCTCTAAAATAAATAAATAAAACCTTTTAAAAAAAATTATATCAAAGAGTATTCTATTAAAAATGTTTTAAGTAAATTCCCAATTGCACAAATAGCAAAGTAATTTGCCTAGGTGGAGTGTGAAAACATAAGGTGGGGAACTAGATAGATTGATAGTTATATATCCAAATGACAGTTTTCTATAGCTTTAAGTAAACCTGAGAAAGATGCTGAAACCTGCAGAAGATGCCATTCAGGAGGGCCCTAGGATTCAAACTAATGAAAATCTTTACTGATGGCTGAAATAAAGGAATCGAAATATGCCCAAAGGTACAGATAATATTAAATTCAGCTGAGAAGTCAATACTATGAAAGTCAGAAACACATTTCAAATGACCTGGAGACAGGAGGTAGGAGAGTCTTACAAACTACATAAAACTCAATTAAGGACAATGCAAAGTTTTACAAATTAGAATGAGAAACTGCAAACCACAAATATAGGCTGCTGTGAGAGACAGAATAAGGACAACTATAAGAGAAAGATCCAAAGAGAGAAAGATGACAGTAGACTATTCCTGGGGAAAATCTGAATATACTACCTCAGAGCAAAATTTAAAAGTAAAAATGGAAAGAGATGGGTAGTGGTCATCCTTCTCTCTGCTTTAATTCCGCTTCTTTGGAATGTTTACCTATTTATGGAACCCTACTTTAAACAAACATAGAACCTAAGTACTGAGAGAAGAGACTAAAATAAAGGAATCATTCACTTAATTAATGAAACACCACATGAGAACGGCATGAATGCAGTCTTCAAATATCTGAAGGATTGTTAAACTACGGGTGATTGAGGCTTCCAGCAGCTGTAAAATATCAAAATTAAAATCAATGAAGTTACAGAGAAGCAGATTTCTACTCAATATAAGGCAAAACATTCTAAAATTAGAGCTGTCCAAAGAAAGCATAACAAGCTGCCTTATTAGACTATGAACTTTTTTGGACAGGGGCCATATCTTATTCATAATTGTAATGCTTTTCACTTGGTACAATATCAAGGACAGAGCAGGCACTCAGGAAAGTCTGGGGGAATGACTAAATCCATGCATGCATGCTTGATGAAACCAGAGTATAGTAGTTTCTCCCTTATCCTCTGGTATTATCATAAAATTATGTGTTTCTTTCTCTTTTGATTTAACAATGGTTATAGCAGATGGCAGCTTGTTTTGCTAATAAAGTTTACATATAGAAAGAGATGAAAGAACGGATGAATTAAGAAAGAAAAGACAAAGTTTTACAGGATATTAGACATACCCTTTTTTTAAACAAAAGTATTAAAAATATCTTAATTTAAAAAAGAAAGTAAAACTGAATATGAAAATGACTAAAAGAGGGGCACCTGGGTGGATCAGTCAGTTAAGCATCTGCCTTCGGCTCAAGTGTCCTGGGAAAGAGCCCCACATCAGGCTCCCTGCTCAGTGGGGAGTCTGCTTCTCCCTCTCCTTCTGCCCCTCTACCTCCCCACACCCCCCACCCTGCTCCTCTGCATGGGCTCTCTCTCTCTCAGGCTCTCTCTCAAATAAATAAATAGAATCTTAAAAAAAAAAAAAAATGACTAAAAGAAATATTAGAGACCTGATTTTTACATGTTTTTTACAGCATCCTTTTTTTTTTTAAAGATTTTATTTATGTATTTATGTATTTATTTATTTGAGAGAGTGTGTGTGAGCAGGGGAGTGGGGGAGGGCAGGGTGGAGCAGAGGGAGAAGGGCAAGCAGACTCCATGCTGAGTGGGGAGTGTACCAGGGCTTGATCCCATGGCTTGATCCCATGACTCTGAGATCATGACCTAAGCTAAAATCAAGAGTCAGACGCTTACCCAACTGAGCCACCCAGGCGCCCCTATAGCAAATGCATCCTTGCTGTGAAACATAAAAAAATTCACACTCCAAAATTTCCTCCCACCTCTCTTCCCCTACTTACTTATTTTTATTAGTCATTTCCACATCGTCAAGGCCTATATATTTCACATTGTCAAGGATTTACGTTTAGTTCTGCAGACCACATTCTCCACCCTTGTGGGTTTTTTTTAATGACAGCTTTATCAAGATATAATTCACATATCATAAAACTTAACCTTTTCATGTATAAAATTCAGTGGTTTCTAACTTATTTACCTATTTGTGCAACCATCATCACTAGTTTTAGAACATTTTCATCAGCCCAAAATGAAACCTCAGACCCATTAGCAGTCACTCCCCATCTCTCCTCCCCACAGTCCCTGGCAACTACTAATCCACTTGCCATGTCTATGGATTCGGCTATTTTGGATATTTCATATAAATGAAATCATAGAATATGTAGTCTTTTGTGTCTAGCTTCTCTCACTTAGCATGTTTTCAAGGTTCATCCATTTTGTAGCATGCATGTATCTATAACTTCATTCTTTTTTATTGCCAAATAGTCCACTGAGTGGATATGCCACATCTTATTTATATATTCATCAGTTAAGACATCTGGGTTGTTTTCCACTCTATGACTATTATAAATAATGTGCTATGAACATTCATAATACAATTTTTTTGTGTAGACGTTTTCAATTCTCTAGGGTATATTCCTAGGACATGAATTCCTGTATTATATGGTACTTCTATGTCCAGCCTTGTTTTTAGCCTCAAATCTCAATTTAAATGGATATTGTGCCTACCACTAGTCTTTTTCCCCATGACTTTTCTTCCCATTTTGCCTTTATGTTTTTTAACCATGATCTACTTGTTTAGATTTCATAATCCATCTTCACATAGTTTTTCAAGGAGTTATATATATTGTATTCCTTAACATCTTGAGTGTTTGAGAATATTGTGCTCTGCCTTTATTCTCAAAAGATGACTTAGCTATAAACTGTTGGGATCTCTTTTTCCTTCAAAAGTTTGTAAGTATTGTGCTGTTGTCTTCCAGACTGAACATTACTATGGAGAAGTTTGAAGCTAGCATGAATTTTTCCCTTGTAGAAGACTTGCTTTCTTGACTAGACTCCTGAAGTATTACTGCATTATACCTGAATCTGTGTATTTGGGTAGGTAATAGGCCTTGAGATCAGATAATGATGCTGTACCCGCTGTATCTCTCTATACAGCTAAGAAAACATAGTAATAAAGACATTTTTGACTCCTGAGTCAGACTGACAACTTGAATCTTTTACTGAAAGTTATAGTGCTCCACATGTAATTTTCAGTAGCATCAAAACACATCACATACCTAGATACAAATCTAACAAGAGGTTTAAGACTAAAACTCCTGACAGGTTTTTTGGGTGCAAATTGAGAAACTGATTCTAAACTTTATATGAAAATTCAAAAGGCTTGGGGCGCCTGGGTGGCTCAGTCGGTTAAGTGGTTGCCTTCGGCTCAGGTCATGATCCCAGGGTCCTGGGATGGAGCCCTGCATCGGGCTCCCTGCTCAGCGGGGAGCCTGCTTCTCCCTCTCCCTCTGCCTGCCTTTCTGCTTACTTGTTCTCTCTCTCTATCTCTCTGTCAAATAAATAAATAAAATCTTAAAAAAAAAAAAAAAGAAAATTCAAAAGGCCAAGAAGAATCCAGACAATCTCAAATAACAGAGTATTTACAGAACTAGATATCAAGGCCTATTTGCAAGGATAGACAAATAGAACAACAGAAAAGACCCCAAGAACCAACTTGTACAGTCACCTGATTTATAACAAACATGGCCCTGCAGTGTAGTATAGAAAAAATGGTCTTTTCAATAAAGGGCACTGGATCAACTAGATACTTACATGGGGGAAAAAAAAATCTGGACCCCAAATTCACATTTTTTTATACAAAAATAAATTCGAGATGTACTGCAGATCTAAACATGAAAGGTAAAACAATATAACTTTTAGAAGAAAACACGGGAAAATATCTTGATGACCTTGGAGTGGCAATGAGTTATTAAAACAGGACACCAAAGGTTTAACTACAAAAGCAAAAAAACTATAAAGTTAAGAAGCTAAGATTATAAAGTCAAGAAGAATAAAAGGTTGCTTTTAAAAAGCTAATTTAAAGAATAATAGATATGAAATTATAAATAAGGAAATATATAAATATTAGCTAATTTAACTTTACTGAACAAAAAGAATGCACATAAAATGATCACGGACTAAAAATTTCTGCTTAAAAATGGTTTCAGTCTGGGGACGCCTGGGTGGCTCAGTCGGTTAAGCGTCTGCCTTCGGCTCAGGTCATGATCCCAGGGTCCTGGGATCGAGTCCCGCATCGGGCTCCCTGCTCTGCGGGGAACCTGCTTCTCCCTCTGCCTCTGTCTCTCTCTCTGTCTCTCATGAATAAATAAATAAAATCTTAAAAAAAAAAAAAATGGTTTCAGTCTGGGCGCCTGCGGGGCTCAGTTGGTTAAGCATCTGCCTTCAGCTCAGGTCATGATCTCTGGGTCCTGGAATTGAGCCCTGAGTCAGGCTCCCAGTTCAGCAAGGAAACTGCTTCTCCCTCTTTCTTTCCCTCCCCCTACCCACTCGTGCGCAAGCGTGTGCACTCTCTCAAATAAATAAAATCTTTTATTTATTTATTTTTTTAAGATTTTATTTATTTATTTATTGGAGAGCGAGCGAGAGAGAAACAGCATGAGAGAGGAGAGGGCCAGAGGGAGAAGCAGGCTCCCCGCTGAGCTGGGAGCCCGATGTGGGACTCGATCCCAGGACCCTGGGATCATGACCTGAGCCGAAGGCAGTCACTTAACCAACTGAGCCACCCAGGCGCCCGAAATAAATAAAATCTTTTAAAGAAATGGTGTAAGTCAAGGACCAATCAAACTCTAAGTAGAAGTAATTTAGCTTTTATTTTCTACCATTCATTTATATTAATGTTTTAAATTATAAGAACAATATAGCCACACTGTAGAAAATACAGGGGAAGAAAAGAAAAAAAATCCATTATTTTACCATCTTAAAATATCCATTTTTATCATTTTGGTGTTTGGGGACCCCTCACCAAACCACAGAGTAATTTGAACAAGAAAAGTTTACTATAAAGAATCATGAGGGCGCCTGGGTGGCTCAGTTGGTTAAGCGACTGCCTTCGGCTCAGGTCATGATCCTGGAGTCCCTGGATCGAGTCCCGCATCGGGCTCCCTGCTCCGCGGGGAGTCTGCTTCTCCCTCTCCCACTCCCCGTTTGTGTTCCCTCTCTCGCTGTGTCTTTCTCTGTCAAAAAAAAAAAAAAAAACTTTAAAAAAAAAAAAAAAAAAATTTAAAAAAAAAAAAAAAAAAGAATCATGAAAGAATTGGAGTAATGAGGGATTGGCTATTAAGAAGTAAGAGAACTCTTCAGAATATAGGAACAGCAAATGTAAGGAATGGCCACTATTCCTAGGTTGGAGATAGAATACGACAAGAAGAGGTCCCAGCCAGGACTGAGATCTACACCTTGTGGGAGAGGGCAGGACCACAGCTCACAGAACAGCAGAAAATTTGCTGTAGTGCCACAACTGCAGAGCTTACGGAAAATCATACCCTTAAGAACTTGTTCTTCATATGCCCTCTAGGGAGCCAGAGAAAGCTGATCTCATGGAGGGGGGAGCTACTGGCCAGTAGCTGCTGATTGCCATGCTCTGCAGGAGCTATCACTGTAAAAGCTGACCAAGCTTTAAGATCTGGGCACTAGAGGAAGCTTCATGCACTGTCAGAGAGACACTAGATAAGCCACTTGTACTGCAACAGCCAGGCACTGGAGGAGCCACCAGGCCAGCACCCCAGAACCAAGAAAGAAAACCCTTCCCTCTTGCAATGTCTCTCCAGTGCCCTCTACTGGCAAAGTTTAACATTCAGCCAGCTAGCAAAGGAGACCTATTTAAAGGGACCAGGTCCATTTTCACAGAGCATGCAATGAATCAACCTGGAGCTGATAACTAGCTGAGAAGTTGATAACGAGCACAACTATAAAACTATGTTTTCATTAATCATGGCTGGGTATAACTACGGTTGCTGAAGTTTCCCCCAATACCAAAATGATGAGAATGGATTTTTTAAGATGGCAAATAGTCTTTTCTCTTTTTTCTATATTTTCTACAATGTAGTTATATTGTTCTTATAGTTTAGAATTAAAATATTAATAATATAAATGAATGATAGAAAATGAAGGCTAAATTACTTCTAATTAGAGTTTACCTGGGTTTGGGATGCTCCCAGAAAATTCAATTAAAAGTTTTTTACCAGGGGCGCCTGGGTGGCTCAGTTGGTTAAGCGACTGCCTTCGGCTCAGGTCATGATCCTGGAGTCCCGGGATCGAGTCCCGCATCGGGCTCCCTGCTCGGCGAGGAGCCTGCTTCTCTCTCTGACCCTCCCCCCTCTCATGTACTCTCTCTCATTCTCGCTCTCTCAAATAAATAAATAAAATCTTTAAAAAAAAAAAAAAGTTTTTTACCAGAAGTAAAAACTAGAGATTCATTCATATACCACACAATAAGTACACTAAAACATTCAAGCAAAAAAATATTTTTTTATAGAGGGAATCCTCCTTGAATATAGACTTAAGGAATTTTTTTAAATCTGAAAACTACAGTATTTTCATACCCCCAAACACAATTTCTTTGTATTCTCCCACCAAATAAAAATTACAGACGTTAACAACATTCCCATAATTTAGAGATTTCTTAATAAGTAAAAGCAAATTTTGGTAAATGAAAAGAAAACTCTAATATCAAAAGTAAAGGAAAGAAAGTCAGGGGGAAAAGGCAATATGCAAAGGTAAATTTGAAACAACTCTCAATGGATAACAGTAGGAAGATGTTTGCCTCAGCATGACAGTAGGTGGAGCCAGTGCACTCAGCAGTCTTACGGGTTCTGAATTTTGCTGGATACAAGAAAGCCCTGGGGCAACTGGGTAGACATTGAGAGCTCAATTATATTTTCAAGAGTATAACCACCACCCAGAATGGAAGATAAAAAAAATGGAAGCATTAAAACCTGGTGAAGCTGAAAAAATGATAGGTATTACTTCATTGCCACTGTGAGGAGCCCTCCGGCACAGTCAGCAAATGATCTCCGTGAGAGCAGTAAACTGGTTTGAGCTTGAAAGCAACCCGACACTTTCCCCAAAGCAAGTTCATTTTGTCAAATATTTTACTGCTTATACAAATGTTCAAATAATGTTAAAGACTCCCAGAACTTCAGAGACTTTGGAGCTGAAAGAAGACAGGCAGATCATCTAATTTAATCTCCTCAATTTATATCAGGCCACATTTTATTCCTACCACTTTCTAGTTGTGTTAACTTGGGAAACTTATTTATGCCTAAGTCTTAGTTTCCTGGGACTCCTGGCTGGCTCAGTTGGTTAAGCGGCTGCCTTCAGCTCAGGTCATGATCCCAGGGTCCTGGGATCAAGCCCGCATGCAGCTCCTTGCTCAGCGGGGAGCCTGTTTCTCCCTCTGCCTGCAGCTCCTCCTGCTTGTGTTCTCTAACAAGTAAATAAATAAGATCTTAAAAAAAAAAAAAAGACTTAGTTTCCTGACCTGTAAAATGGGGGGGGGGGACCCAAAGTATTGAAATTCTTTAAAGAAGTATGATGAAAACAATAAATATGACCCAAAAAGATCATTTCTGATATGACAAAGATCCACTGAACATTATACAGGAATTTCCACAATCTTGCTATGTTAAGAATTAGGTGCTGGAATTTAAGAAACAGAACAGATGAACATAGGGAAAGGAAGGGAGGGAAAAATAAAATAAAATTAAATCAGAGAGGAAGACAAACCGTAGCAGACTCTTAACTATGGGAAACAAACTGAGGGTTGCTGGAGAGGAGGTGGGGAGGGGGATGGGGTATTGGGTGATGGGCATTAAGGAGGGGACTTGATGTAATGAGCAATGGGTGTTATATGCAACTGATGAATCACTAAACTCTACCTATGAAACTAATAATACACTATATGTTAATTAATGGATATAAAATAAAAATAAAATAAAATAAAAATTAAGTGCTGCCTGGGAATTGTCTTGGTACTTAGATCAGCTCAGAACAGTTGTCAGAAGGGAGAAAGTTTGCCTTCCAATTAAAACAATAATAAAGAAAAACAAAGAAAATTGTAGTATAAGCTATTTCACCCAGAGTTTTAAAAAATCACACAAATGCATATTACAGTATTAGGTACTCCTTAGTAGCTCTTAAGACAGATATCAGAATAAAAACAGGAAACCAATACAGGTATGTCTTACTTTAAAGAATTTTAAGTACAAATTCAGTTCAATTTGACAAACATTTATTAAGTATTTCCTATGGGTAAGTCACTGAGATGGGAGATGAGAAGAAAGGTTTAGCAGGTGAATAACCCTGGTTCCTGTTCTAAGAAAATATATATACAATTTAGTAGGAAAGAGAGACAGGTAACCGACTAGCAAGGGAGAATGGCAGGACCAACGAGCACCCAACAACATACTCAGGGGAAGGGAGAGAACCCAAGAAGAGATTCAGTAAGGGGCTAGCACTGGAGCTATGCCTTGAAAGAAGGAAAGATAAGAAGTATTTATATCACTACTAATACAAGAGTCATTCTATTTTCTTTAGCGTACATATAATAGCTTCAAAAAATTATTTAATTTATGAAAACTGGTTTTACATTATTTTTGAAACATACATTCTATTTTCACTTTACTGCATGTATGTTATAATAAAAATAAAACTTAAAACCATTTATTATAAAATAATAAAAATGAAAATGTTCATATTAAGTTCAAGAGGAAGTACATTTTAGGTTTGGGAAGAAAGGCCAAGTACATAGTGGTCTCTTAAAGAGGTAACAGAAGACCTTGGGAGCTCCACATTAGTTACGGCTCAGGTAAACTATAGTCCATTAAGATGGAAGTCACAGGGAAAGGGACAGACTCATAGCAAAAAAAGAATATTATCTTTATATAATGCTGCTTTGAAGAAGGCTCAAAGATGAGAGCTAAACAGTGAGAATAAACAATTAACAGAAAAGAATGATACAGAAGACATGAATTAGAAGAACAAGGGAAATAAGATGGTCCTGATCTCCCTGGAGAAATACTTAGTGAAATGAAGATTCCAGATTTATCCACAGGTCAAAAAAGGGGAAGTTTCCAAACCATATTCAGGATGAAGAGGCATTTTGAAATAACAAAATCAGAAAATGATTATTTTGATAATCCCTACTTCCTCTCCATTTTCATTGAAACTTTCTTTTCAGGGCCCAACTCAGTAAGTTTTGCTTAGTCACCCTACTGAAAATGATCACTCCCTCTTCTTATAGCACTGACTGTTCTAACCCCTCATCTGGCACTTAGTACAGATTGCCCTACACAGATAGCTCTCTTTTCACTAAATCAAAATGTAAGTATTTACATCTATCATCTTATGTTAAATTTCTTAAGAGCAGCAGCTTTACATTTATTCACTCATTCAAAAACAAGTCTTTACTGAATGTCCACTATGAAAAGCACTATAATGGAATACAAAGGAAAACCAGACAGACTCTGCCCTCATGCAAATTAAACTAGCGCCAAATTTACACAATAGTAAAGATATTAAAAAACTAATAGACATTATTTTAGAAGCAATTCAATTATGATGTAATGGAGTAATTCTTTACTCACAAATTAATCTCATGTATCAGATTTATCCTTTACTCAAAACTAGTCTCACTGTAATTTTTCACTCACTCTTCATTTACTTAGAGCTGAAATGCATCAGTTAAAAATCATGACTATACCAGAAGGAAATATCAACAAAACTAAAAGGCAGCCTATGGAATGAGAGAAGATATTTGCAAATGACATATCTGATAAAGGGTTAGTATCCAAAATCTATAAAGAACTTATCAAACTCAACACCCAAAGAACAAATAATCCAGTTAAGAAATGAGCCAAAGACATGAATAGAACTCTTCCAAAGATGACATATAGATGGCTAACAGGCACATGAAAAGATGCTCAACATCACTCATCATCAGGAAAATACAAGTCAAAAACCACGATGAGATACCACCTCACACCTGTCAGAATGGCTAAAATTAACAACACAGGAAACAGATGTTGGTGGGGATGCAGAGAAAGGGGAATCCTCTTACACTGTTGGTGGGAATGCAAACTAGTGTAGCCGTTCTGGGAAACAACACGGAGTTTCCGCAAAAAGTTAAAAATAGAACTACCCTATGATCCAGTAATTGCACTAGTAGGTATTTACCCAAAGCATACAAAAATACTAACTTGAAAGGATACGTGCGCCCTGATGTTTACAGCATTATCAACAATAGCTAAATTATGAAAAGAGCCCAGGAGTCCACAAAAGCCAAATTATGGAAAGAGCCCGAGTGTCCACAGATAGAAATGGATAAAGAAGGTGTGGTGTGTGTGTGTGTATATATATAGACTAAGCCACCCAGGTGCCCCGAGCACCAGGTATTTTTAAGTATTGAATCACTAAATTCTACAACTGAAACTAATATTACACTGTATGTTAACTAACTGGAATTTAAATATAAACTCGGGGGGGGGGGCGGCGCGCCTGGGTGGCTCAGTCGGTTAGTGTCAGCCTTTGGCTCAGGTCATGATCTCAGGGTACACGTCAGGGTCTCTGCTCAGTGGGGAGTCGGCTTCTCCCTCTCACTCTCCCTCTGTGCTTTCCTTCTCTCTCTCTCTCAAATAAATGAATAAAATCTTTAAAAATAAAAATTAAAAAATAAAAACTTGGAAGAAAGGGGTGCCTGAGTGGCTTAGTAGGTTAAGCGTCCAACTCTTAATTTTGGCTCAGGTCAGGATCTCAGGGTCATGAGATTGAGCCCTGCATCAGGCTCTGCAGTCAGCGGGCAGTCTGCTTTTCTCTCCCTCAGCCCCTCCCCCTCCATGCTCTCCTTCTCTTTCTTTTTCTCTCTCTCAAAATAAATAAATCTTTAAAAGAAAAACAACAACAACATAGGGGCAACTGGGTGGCTCAGTCGGTTAAGCATCTGCCTTCGGCTCAGGTCATGATCCCAGGGCCCTAGGATCAAACCCCAAGCCAGGCTCCCTCTGTCCCTCCCCATTCATGCACACACCCTCGCCCTCGCCCTCTTTCCCTCTCTCTCTCACTCTCTAATAAATAAATAAAATCTTTAAAAATCAATCAATAAAAACTTGGAAGAAAAAACCAATTAGCTAAATAACACAGGTTTCACAATAAATTATTTGACATAGTGTCTACTGAGTTGTAATCTACAGAAGACTTCTAAGTGCAGAAACAATAACCATGAAACAATACAAAAGTTGCTAGACAGGGTATATTGGTATTTCTCCTAAGAACAGGTTCCTGGCCCAATCTGTCATAAAGAATGTTTATTTCCTGAATTTGTACCTCAAAATATATCACCATGGGTAGGGGAGGGTATCTTTAAAGTGGCTGGAGAAGCTTTAAATAACTGGGATATTAAACTGGCTGTGTAACATCCCAGTTATTTACTGATACTACAATGATCCATTCCTCCTGTAGGAACAGTTGACAAAAACAGAGAAAACTGAAATTCATTAAATATCTATTTTGTGCCAGACACTATACAATGACCTTTAATTACAGAAACTGTATAATCCAGAAAAAAGAATAATGTAACAAATACACCCCCCACCTACAATTGATCATTATTTACATTTTGCCACGTCTGCATCAAGCTTTTTATTTTAATAAAGTAAATGAACTATTACTGATATAATCAAAGTCAACCATCTCTCCAGTCCAATCCCCCTTCACACATTTCCAGAGGTAATGGCTAGTGTTAATTTGGATGTATAATTGTAATTCATTTAAAAATTATTTTACATATATGTATGTCCATAAATATATAGTTTTGTTTTGTGCTTTTTATTTTTATCTAAATAGGATAACTCTAGGGCGCCTGGGTGGCTCAGTTGGTTAAGCGACTGCCTTCGGCTCAGGTCATGATCCCGGAGTCCTGGGATTGAGTCCCACATCGGGCTCCCGGCTCAGCGGGGAGCCTGCTTCTCCCTCTGACCCTATCCCCTCTCATGCTGTTTCTCTCTGTCAAATAAATAAATAAACAAAATCTTTAAAAAATAAAAAAATAAATAAACAGGATAACTATCACTCCACAAAGTTTTTATCAATAAAAATTACAGTTGAGAGATCCAGTAGATAATTACAATAGTTCATTCCTTTCAACTGCTGTACAGTATGCTATCATAGGAATATACCAAATTTTATTTATCTATTCCCATATCACTGGACATTCTAGGTTGTTTCTATGTTTTTTTTTATTATTAAACAATACTTCAGCGAACATCTTTATGTACATTTATACAAGTATCTTGCTTACTGCTTTATATGCATATAAAATAGACTTCTGGGACGCCTGGGTGGCTCAGTTGGTTAAGCAGCTACCTTCAGCTCAGGTCATGATCCCAGGGTCCTGGGATTGAGTCCCACACATCAGGCTCTTTGCTCAGTGGGGAGCCTGTTTCTCCCTCTGCCTGCCTCTCCCCCTGCTTGTGCTCTCTCTGTGTCTCTCTCTCTCTGACAAATAAATAAAATCTTAAAAACAAAAAAACAAAAAAACCAGACTTCCTAGTTGGGGAAGAAGAAAAGGAAAAGAGGAAAGAGATGGAAAGGAGTCCTGAGCTATCACAAGAGGCAGAAGGGCAATGAGCAAGGGGTGGGAATGTTCACTAGAATTCCCTTACATTCATCCTCACTATCACTGCCATATTTCAGGCCCTCTTATCTTAACTTGTATGAGGTTTAAAAAAAAAAAAAAAGGTAAAGTAAGTGAAAAGTAAAAGAACATAGGTTCCATGAATTACTTCACATGACGGGGGTGAACAAAAATTTTTTCACTTTTGATAGAGAAATGTAGGCTTGATGTATTTTTTTTTAATTTAAAGTAAGCTCTTATAGAATAAAAATAGTTTATCTTCTAAATGACTTTTTAAAGAATGGAAGTATTCATTACCTTCATTGAGAAAATCAGGCCACAAAATATTACACAAGGCATAGTCATATTTTTTTTTTTTAAAGATTTATTTATTTGAGAGAGAGAGAATGAGAGAGAGAGAAAGCACATGAGAGGGGGGAGGGTCAGAGGGAGAAGCAGACTCCCTGACAAGCAGGGAGCCTGATGCGGGACTCGATCCAGGGACTCCAAGATCGTGACCTGAGCCGAAGGCAGTCGCTTAACCAACTGAGCCACCCAGGTGCCCCTATATTTTTATTTTTAAAATATGTGTGTGTGCAGAGAAAAAAAGAGAGAGAGAGAAGACAGTATGGAGGATGTACAGCAAACAATTAACTGCTCCTAAGAAACGGTCCATGAGGTCACAGGGGTGGATGACACAGGAGTTGGGGAGCACGGAATCTAAGCCACCGCCTATGCAGATCAATAGTGCCTCATGGGCTTGCTTGGGCCAGGTCTGATTTTTACATTTCATTTTGTAATGTAATGCTGAGCAGAGTGATTACTGGTGCTTTTCATTTTCTTTTTCTGCTTCTTTGTATTTTCTACATTTCCTTTCACAACATTTCGAAGAGCTGAACTGTTTAAGTACTTCCCCAAGTCTAAACTATATACTTCAGTTTCTCCCAGGCTTAGCACTGTGCCTGGCATACTGAAAGTAACCAATCAATATTTGCTGACTGATTCAAAATTTTCCACAATAAGAAAGTAATTACTCTCTAATAAGAAAAACAAGAAAAGTGGTTTCCACAAAGGAAATCCATATGAATTTTATGAACATATGAACATAATTTTAACATCAATTAAAAAAATACCACATACCATAATGGAAGTTCATAGAAAATGGTATCAATTCATTAACCCTTGGCTTGGTATAATTGATAAAAATTTCACAGAAGAGATTAT
Source organism: Neomonachus schauinslandi (assembly GCF_002201575.2). Classification (NCBI taxonomy): domain Eukaryota; kingdom Metazoa; phylum Chordata; class Mammalia; order Carnivora; family Phocidae; genus Neomonachus; species Neomonachus schauinslandi. The sequence continues at coordinate 56,352,971 of NC_058413.1, read as the reverse complement.
ATTTCAGTGTGCCTTAAAGGGTAAATAGGAGTTAAACAAGTGCAGAGAACAATATTCGAGGCAGAGATAGCACACGAATGTACAAAGCAAGAAAGAACATGGTGTGCCTAGGAGACCATGAGAAGTAACTTTTATTAAGTCTAGGAGGCAAGTTGTATTGGGAGGTACATACAGCTACTCTGATAAAGTGGAACAAATATAAACATGGACAACATGTCTATGCTCTCCCCACCAAACTGCACAAAGTCTGAACTCTATTCCAGAGAGAGCAAATGGGGAGCAAATGATGCAGAGGAATGATAAAGAGACAAATAACCTTAAGATATTTGAGAGACTGGATATGGTAGAAAGGAGACAAATAGGATATGATTGCAATAATCCAAATAAGTGATGATAAGGAACTGAACTAAGATGGCTGTGAGATGGGAGAGAGGGAAGAGAAGCCATGAGTGACTAAGAGAGTTTTCTATGATGAAAGAATATATTCTCAATTGGTTACACAAAAGGCAACCAAAAGCATGCAAATACATAACTCTGCTGAAAAACTAATAAAATGTCAAAAGTGTTAAGAAAGTTACTCACTTTCTTTCCATAGAAGGAGGAAATAACTCTAAATATGCAGGACCATCATCATAAATATTCCCGAAACAGATTTTTCATTATAATTAAATAAGGTGCTTAGCATGGTGGTTGACACATAGTAAGTGCCAATAAATATGACCTGTTATGTTAATATTGTTTTTAATGTTGACAAAAAAGGCCACAAAAGGAAGTAATTTTTCCCTAGAAATCTGTATATTCTTTAACAAGTAGTGGTTCCTCCTTGAAACACTTTCATTAAAATTTTAAATTTTTAATTGAAATATAGTCAACATGTTAGTTTCAAGTGTACAACAGTGATTCAACAATTTTATACATTACTAAATGCTTCCCATGCTAAGTGTATTACAGTATTATTAACTGTATTCCCTATGCTGTATGCCTCCTTAAAATCTTTTCATGAGTTCTCAGAATTTAAATCTTCCCTGTTGCCTATGGCATAAATAATTTCATCAGATCTAATTGCTGAAAAAGTCATTAAATAAAAGAGGAGGCACATAAACTACTCAGCAGTGGTAGGGAGGTCACCAATGAGGATTTTAAACATGTCTGTGCAAAGTAGGGCCCATTATCTGAAACAAATTCTATCTTCTTACTTCCTGCCAAAATACTGAATACTTTCTTGGCTGTCGGCTCCGAACCCCAACAACACACTCCAAAACACATGACTAAGACTGACACTTGTCAAGTTTTGGTATACTATCAAAGAAGAACACCCAAAATTATCTAGAAAGGCTATTATTAAAACAGTCCTCCCTGGGGCGCCTGGGTGGCTCAGTCGTTAAGCATCTGCCTTTGGCTCAGGTCATGGTCCCAGGCTGCTGGTATCAAGCCCCGCTCCGCGGGAAGCTTGCTTCTCCCTCTCCCACTCCCCCTGCTTGTGTTCCCTCTCTCACTGTGTCTCTCTCTGTCAAATAAATAAAATCTTAAAAAAAAAAAAAAAAGGGCACCTGGGTGGCTCAGTTGGTTAAGCGACTGCCTTCGGCTCAGGTCATGGTCCCGGAGTCCTGGGATCGAGTCCCACATCGGGCTCCCGGCTCAGCGGGGAGCCTGCTTCTCCCTCTGACCCTCTCCCCTCTCATGCTGTTTCTCTCTCTCTCTCTCTCAAATAAATAAATAAATAAAATCTTTAAAAAAAAAAAAAAAAAATTTAAAAAAAAAAAAAAAAAAAAAAGTCCTCTCTTTCCCAACTACATATGTTGGTGTAAATCCTAAATTTCTTTATACACTTCAATTGAAATAACGTATTACAACACAGATAAAATGCAGAAGTAGATATGAGAATCCAGCTGACTTCCATTGAGCCAGACATTAAAGACACCTCCAAAAACTGTAAAGCAATGCCACTCTTATCACTAAATTGTTTTGTTTTTTTCATAAAAATGTTATTTATATTAATGATGTAGTGTTTTTTTTTTAAGATTTTATTTTATTTATTTGACAGAGAGAGAGCACAAGCAGGAGTGGGGGGGGGCGGCAGGCAGAGGGAGAAGCAGACTCCCCGCTGAGCAGGAAGCCCAACGTGGAACTCGATCCCAGGATTCCGGGATCATGACCTGAGCCGAAGGCAGATGCTTTACGGACTAAGCCACCCAGGCGCCCTAATGATGTAGTTTTTGAATGTTGGTGAGGTCTGGTGCCAAACGCCAAGAAGTAATTTTTTTTTTTTTTTAATTTTTATTTATGAGAGACAGAGACAGAGCGAGCACGAGCAGGGGGAGAGACATAAGCTCTTCTAACTGAACTAGCCAGGTGCCCCAAGAGCTTTAATAATCTGTCCCTAAATCACTTTGCCATTACCACCATGTGTTCTTTGCACAGCCATATTAGATTATCTGTTCCCCAGAAAAGCTTTGCACTTTTACCATATATGGATTTGAACATATTGTTCCCTACTTCAGGTACATAAATATAATAATTAAATACATCAAATATTACTGAATGCCTACTTGGCTAGGCACTTGTTCTAGACATTGGCAAAATTTTACTCATCATTTAAAACCATCTAAATTGTTACTTCCTCAGTAAAGCCTTAAAGCAGGAAATCACCTAGAGACTGTGACAGAGTTAGGTGCTTACTCCCCTGCCAATACCACTTTGTTGATTTTCTGTTTTTCTTCTTCACTAGTCTTTCTGGTTGTCAAGGATGATGTCTTGATGCCAATTCCAAAGGCATACCATATACCTTGTACATAGTAGGTGCTCTGAATATAATTGTGTACGATAGGGTCAATTTACAGCTGGACTGGGAAAACTCTATCTTTATCTCTGAGGACATGTGGGTATCTGGCTCTTGGACAAGATAAGGTCAATTAGGGACGCCTTGGTGGCTCAGATGGTTAAGCATCTGCCTTCAGCTCAGGTCATGATCCCAGGGTCCTGGGATCGAGCCCCACATCGGGCTCTGTGCTCAGCGGGGAGCCTGCTTCTCCCTCTCCCTCTGCCTGCCTGTCTGCCTACTTGTGATCTCTCTCTCTCTCTCTGTCAAATAAATAAATAAAATCTTTGAAAAAAAAAAAAGATAAGGTCAATTAGATTTATGATGTGCTGTTTAAAGTCCAAAACTCCCAGGTGACCTGTAAACCAGTTTGTTTACTGACAGGTGTTCACCTGATAGAACTGGTTAGTCAGCCTGGCTTGCTAAGAAACATATGAATATGTTTCTTAACATGACCAGAGCAACACAAAAATACCCCACTATGAACTGCCTTGAGCTCTCCACAACCCAAGATTTATTACACAGATCTTGGTGGTTCAATCCAGGGATGAAATGGACCTGTATACAAATTAGGATTCCAGACAGTTTCCCCTTGATGTCCCCCACATTCTTAATGCTTGTCCACTCTCTCTTTCTCTTGCTACACCATATCCTTTAACTTTAAATAAAAGCCTTAGGTGAATATGCTCTATGGAGACTCATGAGTCCTTTCAAATACCCAAACTTGTGAGATCTTTGCAATACTATTTTCTGTACACTTTCATGAATGTAAAAATAAGCCATATGGTTCAGCTCATATCCTTGTCAATCTTAATAAAACAAAAATTTCTGTATTCTATACTCCTATATAGTCTATAAATACTTTCACATACACTAACATTAAATTCCCAAAGTAACCCTGTTAAGAAGTAGACTAGAGAAACCCAGACTTAAATGATTAAATGACTTGTCCACTTTTGCTCAACCAGTAAGGGGCAGAACTGGACTCAAGCCCAGAGTATAGATAGGTCTATCAATTAAACTAGGCTGCCTCCCAAGTCTGCAGCAATTACACGCCTGTGCTATTATTTGAGGGCTTAAGGTAATATCTCTACATCTTGATGAGACTGATTGGAATAAGTTACAAAGGCATCTGTATCCATCTATCTAGTAAAGAGGTTAATAATAATACATAATGTTGGTATCAAGAGGTTGAATGTATTCATTCCTTCACTCCACAATTATATGACCACCAATTATGAGGCTTAGACACTGTGTTAGGTAGAGCTTAGTTGCAGCAAAAAATGAGACTTTTAAAACAGAAAAATGAATACTTTTTCAGCTCATGGATGAAAAGGAAGTTTAAATTTCAGTGCATAATCTGATACTCTAAATTCTTAAGAAAGCCATTACCCAACATTTTATATGGTACTTTAGAGTGCATAAGGTCATTACTTTAACTTAATACTCAAAACCAACCTATAAGTATTTTTAATCAAATCTGACAGCTAAGAAAGTGAAATCAAAATTAAGCAATTTGTCCTAATATATACAAGATCACACAGCTTGAACAAGGTAAAGTCAGGATTCAAATGCAAGGGTACTAATAACCTGTTTTCTTTTTTTTTTTTTTTTTAAAGATTTTATTTATTTATTCATGAGAGACAGAGAGAGAGAGAGAGAGGCAGAGGGAGAAGCAGGCTCCCAAGGAGCAGGGAGCCCGATGCGGGACTCGATCCCAGGGTCCTGGGATGGAGCCCGATGTGGGCTTAGCAGAGAGTCTGCTTCTACCTCTCCCTCTGCCCCTCCCCTCACCATGCTCTCTCTCCCACTCTCTCTCAAATAAATAAATAAAATCTTTAAAAAAAAATCCGCAAAATGAGGGGCCCCTGGGTGGTGCAGTTAGTTAAGCATCCAACCCTTGCCTTTGGCTCAGGTCGTGTTCTCGGGGTCGTGAGATGGAGCCCCATGTTGGGCTCTAAGCTCAGTGAGGAGTCTGCTAAGGTTTCTCTCTCCCTCTCCCTCTGCCCCTCACTGCACTCATTCTCTCTGAAGTGGATGAATGAATCTTTAAAAAAAAAAAATCCACAAAATGAAAAAAATTAAGTAAAACATTTTATAATTATGAATAATTTAGAATCTAAAGTAAAATAAAGTAATTTAAATGTCTTAGTGATTTTATCTCTTTCTAATTGGTGGTTATAAATATGTTTCTTAAATATTTATTGAATTAAATATCTTTAACCTCCTGGGAATTTCAGTGTTCTGGAAAATGAAATAAAAATAATTCATTTCTTTTAGTCAGCTTCCAAATCAATATGAATAATGAAAACAAATCATTGATATGTATTTTCTAAACATGAAAAGCTATCTGAGTTGTGGAATTGTTTTTGAAAATGTATAATTAGTTGTTAATGTTTAGCAGTATCTCATTCTTTAACAGTGTAAGCAACTAAATACTTGCTCCAATAGAACACATTGAGTAAAATATAAGTTTATGAATTTATTTCATTTAAAGTCTTAAACAGTGCTTAATTTAAATCAAATTCCTAAGCAGTAGAGAAAAAATTAAAGATTATAAGACAAGTTTTTTAATTTTTTGAATTCCCAAATCTCTCAAATGAATTGTTCTAGGGGCGCCTGGGTGGCTCAGTCAGTTAAGCGTTGGACTCTTGATTTCAGCTCAGGTCATGATCTCAGGGTTGTGAGATCAAGCCCCTCATCACACTGGGTGTGAGGCCTGCCTAAGATTCTCTCCCTCTCCCTCACCACACCCCCAAAAGAACTGTTCTAGTGCTAGTTCTACCCAAATAACTTTGGGTCAATTTCCACTGGAACAAGACTTTTTTTCAGAGTATTCATTGCCCAAATGTCAGCTTTTTTTTTTTTTTAATTTATTTATTTGACAGAGAGAGACACAGCAAGAGAGGCAACACAAGTAGGGGGAGTGGGAGAAGGAGAAGCAGGCTTCCCACCGAGCAGGGAGCCTGATGCGGGGCTCGATCCCAGGACGCTGGGCTCATGACCTGAGCCAAAGGCAGATGCTTAACAACTGAGCCACCCAGGCGCCCCTGAGTGTCAGCTTTTAAAGGTCTAAAAAAAAAAAAACTGCTTTAAAGAAAACCAGAGAAAATGAGATAGGTCAGCCAAGACAAGTGTCCCATGTAGCAAACAAAGGTTTCTCTGTGATCCAACTAAAACAGCAATGCTCTTACAACCACACATACATATAACTGGAATATTTCCATGGTCTTTTCCATTAACCTTTCATCTAAATACTGACTTTATTTTAAAGTTGATTTTTATTTTAAAAAAGAATGAGAATGAAATAGTGAAAAAAATCACACAAATTAGATAATAAAAGAAAAAGAATAAAGCAGAAGACTGCTAGTATCTATTGAGTTTATATGCCTGGAACTAAATTAGTGACATTATTTACATAATCTTTCTAATATAAAATATCACCTTGTGAGCTGGGTCTTATCATTCTTAGTTTACTATCAGTAAATTGAGCCACAGCAAGATTAAGGAATTTTCCCAGTGTCATATTGCTCCCAAGTGGGAATATCTAGATTCAATCTCATGTCATTTCTCTTTAACAAGCTGTGTTCCTACCACCACAACATGCAAAAAGAAAAAGCAAAAGGAAAGAACGAGAATAAGAGAGACACAATCATAAGTGTTGGTCTATCCTAATAAATCTTAAGAGCCAAGCAAGCCATGTAGTTCTGGCAACTATACTAGACTCATCTGAATGTCTATAGAATTTATTCATTTGTGATCCATATGACTAAAGAAATGATACTTCTTTTTTTTTGTATTCTAATCCTGTTTATTCAACACAATCCCTTCACTCTACACAACAAAGTACAAACACAACAGTGCCTAAAATGCTATAAGTTACAAAACTCAAAACAACAAATCTGTAGTACTGACTGTACAATAAAAGCCAAGAGAAGCAATGTACATGTTGCCCAGGTAACCTGCAAGACCACCCTGAGCAGCAGCTGCAGCAGGGGGTGGTCCGTGATGACCCTGCTGAGCCGGCTCTCGTTATGCTCACCAATTTCAGAGGAAGGGAGACAGGGGGTGTGTGTGCGCACGCGAGTACACGTAGAAACAGAACCATTTCTCAGAACTAACATGGGCCATTTGACCACAGGTGTGGGAAGAGGACTCGATCAGGGGAGCAGGGCCAGGCGAGCAGGAACGACAGCTACACCCAGGTGCACCCTTTCCTGAGGGACCCTGCAGACCACGAAGCGAGGGCAGGACCGGGACGCCCAACCAGCCCCCAGTCATTTGTGGAAATGGAACAGGTACCCCACCCCCAGGCTGCGGCCACACTACCACCTGGAGCCCTGCTTTGTCCCTGCTGGCTTTGCCACTGGATGCACTCTCTTAGGAACTGGAAATGTGGGAGCTTTCTAACCAGAAAACTGGAAGGCATGCTTACAGGCACAACCCCAAACCATGAATACTCCTCTGGAACTCTGCCTTCAGAGGAAATGTCTCAGTTGCTGTCTTCGAAGCCTGCCCCGAGTGAGTAATTTCTTTCCGAACAATTCTCCTTTGGCTAGAGAAGTGACAAAGCCGAAGTGGATGGGATCGAAGTCACAGGGCGCAGAGCTCCGGGGGCCCTGCTTATCAGGAGGAGTTGGAGCTGGAGCGGCTCCTGTGGCGGCGGCGGCCAGGGGAGCGAGACCGCCGGCGCATGAGGGACCTGCACCTTGGGGAGCGCGTGACCTTCTTCTCATTCGCGGGGGCGACCGACGCCACCTGGGAGGTGGTGGCAGCAACCTCCTTGGAGGGCTGAATCGCCTGGGGGGTGGCCGAGGCCAGGGGGCCAGCACAGCGTTGGCAGTGATCTCCTGGCCGTCGATTTGTCCTCCATCCATGTGCTCCAGTGCCTTCTCGGCTTCATCTGGGTTCTCAAACTCCAAGTATGCATAGCCTTTAGCCAGATGGGGGTGCATCCTTTCTACAGGCATGTCAATCATTTTAATTTTCCCATAGGTAGAGAGTATTTCCATGATGTGGTCCTTGGTCACATTCCTGGTGAGCCTCCCGATGTGGACTTTGGTGGGCTTAGGGGAAGGACTCCGCCTTTTCCTTTCCTTTTCATCTCTTTTGGGTGGTTCGGATTTGGAGCGGGAGCACCTCCTGTTACCATGCCTGCGCCTAGAAGGACTTGGCGAGCCAGAGATGCTGCTGGAGCTGGAACTGCGGGATGTGCTGGAGCTTCCCAAGCGGCTAGACGCTGAAGAAGAGCTTGAGCTGCTGCTGGAGCCCGAGCTGGAGGTAGAGCCGGACCGGGACCTGGTGCTGCTGCTACCACTGGAAGCGCTGCACCTCTTCCGAGTTTCATCCCTGCCACGATCCTTCTCACTTGACTCCTTGGTGGCCCCTTTATCTTTAGAACGATCCCTGGACTTCTCATCAGAGCGGTCTTTGCGTTTGGTAGGAGAAGGAGCCATCTTCCCATGGCCGCAACCTCCTCCCGCTCTCCTCAGCCACTAAGGCCGGCGCTGCCAGAAATGATACTGTCTTAAGACAATTCTTTCACTGCTGAAACAAATCATTTATCTTTTCTGCTAGTCACCTTTTCACATTTTAAGTTTATACCTCATGTATCACATAACCTATTGGGAAAAAAAATCCATCAAACAACATTGCAAAGTACTATACATGTAGTAGGTATTTAGTAAATATTTGTTGAATACTTTATATATTCACAATGCCCTGAAATCAGTAAGTACTTGAATAGTCGATAATGTGATCAGCCTTCAGTGACACGGAACTTCAAAAGTTCTGGTTTTAGGGGGCGTGGCTGGCACAGTTGGAAGAGCATGCGACTCTTGATCTTGGGATAGTGAGTTCGAGCCCCAAGTTGCATGTAGAGATTATTTAAATAAATAAACTTAAAAAAAAAAGTTCTGGTTTTATAGTTCAGTCTGGAAAAAGGTTCTGCTTTAATCTGTCAAGATCAAGACATACTACTGATTATCTGAGTTGATTCATCATTTCTCTAGTATCTCCACTAGTAAGTAATGGCTTCAAAATGACAACCAGGCAAAAAATAAACCTTTTTTATTCTATAGATTACAATGGGCTGAATATGCCAAGTGATTTCTCACTGGTTTAACTAACATTTACTGAGAACTTAATCCTATCTTAGATACTGTGCTAAGTTCTATGGATACTGAGTTAAAGCTAAAAAGTTTTTTAACTTGTGGAATTATCAATATAGTGGAGAATATAGACATATATATAAATAATTAAAATACTATGTGAAACATATACACATCATTCATTCAATAAATATTTGCTGAAAGCCTGATGTAGTAAACACTGTAACAAGCCCTGGGATACAGCAATGAACAAGATCCTAGGGCCCCACCCTTCACTGACTTTACAACCTAACATGGCCTCAAAGACTTCCCAAGTCTACAGAACAATGAAATCATCGTCAAAAATCATAAGAACACATAAGGAAACACGCAGCCATAAAGGAAGAACACAAAAACAAGCAATAGAAACAGACAAAGATGAAAGATACTGAAATTAATGGATACAAGATATTAAATATGCTTGATACGTTTAAGGAAATAAAAGAAAGCAACAAAAAATAACCAAAAAATAAAAAAATTATCACAAATTGTCAGGTAGCTTTGTAAAAGAAAACCTTTAGAAATGAAAAATATAATAATTAAAAATGCTAAAGAGAAAAAATGAATGTGAAAGAAAAAAAAATAAAAGGCTAAATTAACCAAGAGATGAGAGAAATAAAGCAGGACATTCCAGATCAGAAAGAATAATGTATGCAAACACAGGAAACTATGAGGCTGCATTCTGTGTTCGAGAAAATAAAAGCTGAATTATACTGCTGAAATATAAAGTGCAAGTGTTTAGAAAGGCAAGAGATTACATCAGAAAAGTCATCAAGGGCCGGTTTGTGAAAGTCTTTACCCATTATACTTCTCAACTCTATATTCCACATGTGCCAATACTGATTATCTGAAGTTCTTATCTTATATATCTGTAAGTATACATTTTTATGTGTATATATAGTTAATAGTATTTCTAGTTTTGAAATGTATAAATCGTTAGCTAAAATAAATAGCTATTGAGCAATATGGCAGACACCCCAAAAATCCTCGCATTACAAATACCTAGACATACTGGATAAAGCTTAATAATATATATATATATATTTTTTAAAAGATTTTATTTTATTTATTCATGAGAGACAGAGAGAGAAAGAGAAAGGCAGAGGGAGAAGCAGGCTCCCAAGGAGCAGGGAGCCCGATGTGGGACTCGATCCCAGAACCCTGGGATCATGACCTGAGCCGAAGGCAGACGCTTAACCATCTGAGCCACCCAGGCGCCCTGAATAATATATTTTTCAATGCACAGTTCAACTCCTCAAAGACTAAAGGTAATTCCCAGAGGGAAAAATTGAGAAGAACCTGAAAATCAATACGGAGGCTGGGTTATGACTGTCCTACAGAGAGAAAGAGGTAGGGCAGTGAATTGCCTGTCTCATTATCATAGCAAGTAGAGTTTCAAATGCTCACACAGGAATAGGAGATCAGGCACTGGACCATGGAAGGATAGGAAATGGATCTGAGATCATCTATATGAAATGCTTGAAGGACTACCTACTCAGTAGTTAAATGAAATAGAAAAGTAACCACCCAATAGCACAGAATAACAGTAAGAAAGTTGTTCCATAGTGATCTAGTTTAAGGGAAAAAACAAATAAAACAATAAAAACAATTACCTCGTTTTGGAAGTATAAACACAAGGTTTGTGACAAGCATATTCTAAAGTGGCCACCAGGGGGTGCTGAGGTGGCTCAGTCGGTTGACAAGTGACTTGATTTCAGCTCAGGTCTTGGCTTAGGTCTCGATCTCAGGGTGCCATGGGATCTAGCAGAGCATCCACTCTGCGCTCAGCCAGAGTCAGCTTGTCCCTCTCCTTCCCCTTCACCCTCTGCCCCTCACCCTGCCTGTGTACACTCTCTCTCCCTCTAAAATAAATAAATAAAATATTAAAAAAATAAATAGGGGCACCTGGGTGGCTCGGTCATTAAGCGTCTGCCTTCGGCTCAGGTCATGATCCCAGGGTCCTGGGATCGAGTCCCGCGTCGGGCTCCCTGCTCAGCGGGAAGCCTGCTTCTCCCTCTGCCACTCCCCCTGCTTGTGTTCCCTCTCTCGCTGTGTCTCTCTCAGTCAAATAAATAAATAAAACTCTTAAAAAAAAAAATAAAAATAAATAAAAAAATAAATAAATAGGGGTGCCTGGGTAACACACTCAGTTGGGTGTCCAACTCTTGGTTTCAGCTCAGGTTGTGATTTTTGGGGCATGGGATCCAGCCCCCCATGGGGCTCTGAGTTCAGTGTGGAATCTGCTTGAGACTCTCTCTCTCTGCACTTCCCCACCACTTCCCTCTCACCCGCTCTCTCTCTCTCCCTCTTAAATAAATAAAGTGGCCACCAGGATCCTCACCCCCTAGTATCCAAGCTCTCGTGTAACTCCCTCCCCCTTTGTATGTAGGCAGAACTGGTGACTTGCTTCAAACCAACAGAATACAGCAAGATGACAAGATATACATATTTATGTGTATGTGATATTATATGAGATTGCAGCACCCATCTTGCTGGAGTCTCTCACTCCCTTGCTGGCGCTGAAAAAGCAAGCTACCACACATTGTTGGGTTGCCTATTTTGGGGGTCTCATGCAGCAAGGAACCCAGGGAAGACGCCAGTAGCTAAGAGTAGCCTCCATCCAAAAGCCAGCAAGAAACTGAAGCCTTAATCCTACAACCACTGGGAACCAAATTCTGCTAGTAAAGTCTTCCCTTGTCAAGCTTCAGATGGGACCACAGCCCCAGCCAACACCTTGATTACAGCCTTGTGAGACTCTAAGCAAACGACCCAGCTAAGCCAGGCCCACACTCCTAACCCATAAAAAATGTGAGATTATAAATGTGTGTTACTTTAAGCCACTACGTATGTGGAAATTTGTCATGCAGCAGAGACTAATACAAGGTGGAACTACATACTGAATAGCGTGCACTCGCTCTCTCTCTTGCTCTATCTCCGGCAAATAACATGTAAGTTAGGAGGAGCATATACAAAGTTAAAGTAGCTTCTTTCAATTACCTAAAAGAAGAGAAGAAATAAGTTTAGATTTTAAGTATGTATTCAAAAAATATTTAAATAAACACCAGAAGAAAAGAACTAGAACAAACCAGTAGCTTCCAAACCAGCAGAGGGGAGAAGAGAATAAAAAACCTTATCACTGCCAAAAGAAGGCAAGAAATATAGATGTAGAATAAAAAGCATTATAAAAAAGGGTGGAGGGGCGCCTGGGTGGCTCAGTCGTTAAGCGTCTGCCTTTGGCTCAGGTCATGGTCCCAGGGTCCTGGGATCGAGCCCCACATCGGGCTCTCCGCTCAGCGGGAAGCCTGCTTCTCCCTCTCCCACTCCCCCTGCCAAGCGGGGAGCCTACTTCTCCCTCTCCCTTTGCCTGCTGCTCCCCTTGCTTGTGTTCTCTCTCTCTCTGTCAAATAAATAAATAAAATCTTAAAAATAAAAAGGGTGGAAATAAAAATGTATCAGTAATCACAGAAAGACAGAAAATGAGACTAAATTTTAAAAATAAGAGAATCAGCTATCTGCTATTTATAAGATAAACACCTTAAACCTAAGGGCACATAAAAAAAAACCAAAAACAAACAAACAAACAAAAACCTAAGGGCACATAATAGCTGACAGTAAAAATCTGGGAAAAAAATTTGCCAGGCAAAAGAAACAAAATAGATTTTAAAGCATAAATTCAATATACAACTTAAATTTCAGGTCATTTTTAGGATTAGTGCCGTTGTTTTTGTCCAATCTTGTCAAGAAGCAAACCATTTATTGATGGTACACATGGCTTTGTACTAGTCTCATAGCTGGTAAAGCAATTTTATGAAGATACCTACACAGCATGCTTACCAAATAAATAATGAAGACTTCTAACAGAGGGCAATAATAAGAAAGATAGGCTATATACAGACAGGATTAAAAGTAATGAACATTACACATCCACCCAAGAGAGAGTAACAAGGACCATATTTACTCTCCTACCTGAAACCAATGAAGCAACAAAGGTGCACAAGAAAACTTTTTGGGATGATGAGTATATTCATCATGAGTGGTGATGGGTTCACGGGAGTACATCTGTCAAAATTTAGCAAATCATACAATGTAAATATGTATAGTTTTTTTGCACTGCAAAGGAAACCATCAACAAAATGAAAAGGCAACCTAATAATGAAAGAAGATATTTGCAAAAGATACATCTTTTTTTTTTTTTTTAAGATTTTATTTATTTGACAGAGACACAGTGAGAAAGGGAACACAAGCGGGGGCAGGGGGATGGGAGAGGAAGAAGCAGGCTTCCCGCTGAGCGATGCGAGGCTCGATCCCAGGACCCTGGGATCATGACCTGAGTCGAAGGCAGACACTTAACAACTGAGCCACCCAGGCGCCCCTGCAAAAGATATATCTGATAAGGGGTTAATATCCAAAATATATTTAAAAACTCATACAACACCCCAAAACCCCCCAAACAATCCAATTAAAAATGGGCAGAAGACCTGAATAGACATTTCTCCAAAGAAGACATACAGATGGCCAAAAGATGCATAAAAAGATGCTCAACATCACTAACCATCAGAGAAATACAAATCAAAACCACAATGAGATTATCACCTTACACCAGAGTGGCTAATATCAGAAAGACAAATAACAAATGTCGGTGAGGATGTAGAGAAAAGGGAACCCTGATTGTACTCTTGGTAGGAATGTAAATTGGTGCAGCCACTACAGAAAACAGTATGTTATTTCCTCCAAAAATTAAAAATAGAAATGCCATAAAATCCAGTAATTCTACTTCTGGGTAGAGAAAGAAAATGAAAAAACTTATTTTTTTTTTTAAGATTTTATTTACTTATTTGCCAGAGATAGAGCGAGAGCGAGAGAGAGAGCAAGCGCACAAGCAGGGGGGAGCGGCAGGCAGAAGAAGCAGGCTCGCTGCTGAGCAAGAAGCCCGATGCAGGATTAGATCCCAGGACCCTGGGATCATGACCTGAGCCAAAGGCAGACGCTTAACCGACTGAGCCACATAGGCGTCCCATGAAAAAAACTATTTTAAAAAGATATATGCACCCCTCTGTTTATTGCAGCATTTACAATAGTCAAGATAATGGAAGCAACCCAAGTATCCATTGAAGGATGAATGGATAAATAGATGTGGTACACACACACACACACACACACACACACACACAGACAATGAATAAATAAATAAATAAACTTAGCCATAAGCAAGAATGAAATCTTGCCATTCTTGACACCATGGATAGACCTAGAGAGAGGGTATTATGCTAAGTAGAATAAGTCAGACAAAGACAAATACCATATGATTTCACTTATATGGAAAACCTAAAAAACAAACAAAACAGATAGAAACAGACTCATAAATACTGAGAACACTGGTAGTTGCCAGAGGGGAAGAGGATGGGGGAATGGATGAAATAGTTGAATAAGATTAAGAGGTACAAACTTCCAGTTTTAAAATAAATAAATCATGGGGATGAGAAAAGTACAGCCTAGAGAATTACACTTAAAATCCAACATTTAGGGGCGCCTGGGTGGCTCAGTCAGTTGCGGGTCTGACTCTTGGTTTCGGCTCAGGTTGAGATCAATCTCAGGGTCCTGAGATCAAGCCCTGCGACAGGCTCCACGCTCAGCCTGGAATCTGCCTGAGATTACCTCTCCTTCTCCCTCTGCCCCTCCTGCTCGTTTTCTCTCCCTCTCTCTCTCTCAAATAAATAAATCTTTTTTCAAAAGTCCAACATTTATATATATTTATATATATGTCATGAAATACTTGTCAGATAGATAGATAGATAAAAGAACTAGAACAAACCAGTAGCTTCCAAACCATTAGAGGGGAGAAGGGAAAAAAAAAAACCTATCACCACCAAAAGGAGGTAAGAAATATAGGAGATGTTGAATAAAAAGCACTAAAAAGGATGGAAATAAATAAAAATATATCAGTAATCACAGTAAATCAGTAATCTGAGAAAGAAAATGCGACTGAATCTTACTGTAATAACTTTGTATGGTGACAAATGGCAACTACACTTTTCATGATAAGCATTTCATAATATATATAAATGTAGAATCACTACATTGTACACATGAAACTAATATAATACTGTATGTCAACTATATACTTCAATTAAAAAAAATCCTTCAAGGTAACAGATTTTTTTTAATGGGCAAAAGACACTTCACGAAAGAAGATACGGGAAAGTTCAAGAAGCAATGAAAATGTGCTCAATATCTTTATTCATCAGGTAAATGCTAATTAAAACCACAATGAGAGGGGCTCCTGGGTGGCTCAGTTGGTTAAGGCCTGCCTTCAGCTTGGGTCATGGTCTCAGGGTCCTGGGTTTAGGCCCCTCGATCAGGCTCCCTGCCCAACGGGGAGACTGCTTCTCTTCTCCCTCTACCCCCACTCTCCCTTTGCCCAATCCCCCTCCCCCGATCGTGCTCTGTCTCTCTCTCTCTCAAATAAATAAATAAAATCTTTAAACACAAATACACACACACAATGAGATACCACTACACATAGTCCAGGGTGGATAAAATTTCAAAAAGAGTAACAGCAAATATTGTTGAGGATATGGAGCACCCAAAACTTCTATGATAAAATGATACATCACTTTGGAAAAAAAGTGTTGCAGTCCCTTAAAAAACTAACACAAACCAACTCTATAACCTGACAATGCCACTCCTAGGAATTTACCCAAGAAAGATGAAAATATATGTCCATGAAAAGATTTATATAAAAATGTTCATAGGTTTGGAGTGCCTGGGTGGCTCAGTCGTTAAGCGTCTGCCTTCGGCTCAGGTCATGATCCCGGGGTCCTGGGATAGAGCCCCGCATTGGGCTCCCTGCTCCGTGGGAAGCCTGCTTTTCCCTCTACCAGTCCCTCTGCTTGTGTTCCCTCTCTTGCTATGTCTCTCTCTGTCAAATAAATAAAATCTTTAAAAAAATAAAAATGTTCATAAGTTTATTCATAATAGCCAAAAACTGGAAACAGTCCTGGTGTCCAGGAATAAGACAATGGATAAACAAACTGTACTATATTCATACAGTGGAATACTACTCAGCAATAAAAAGGAACAAACTATTGGGGCACCTGGCTGGCTTGGTTGGTAGAGCATCTGACTCCTGGTCCTGGGACTGTGGGTTTGAGCCCCACGCTGGGTATGGAGATAACTTAAAAATAAAAAAACCTTTGGGGTGCCTGGGTGGCTCAGTCAGTTAAGCATCTGTCCTCAGCTCAGGTCATAATCGCAGGGTCCTAGGAACGAGCCCTGCATTGGGTTCGCTGATCAGCAAGGAGCCTGCTTCTCCCTCTCCCTCTACCATTCCCCCTGCTTGTGTTCTCTCACTCTCTTTGTCAAATAAAATAAAATCTTAAAAAAATTTAAAAATTAAAAAATTAAATAAATCTTTAAAAGATTTGTTTAAATTTTAAAAATTAAAAAGGAACAAACTACTGATACAACAGCATGGTTAAATCTCATTTCTCAAAAGCATAAATCTTTTTTTTGTTTGTTTTTACTCAATTCTTACACAAGCATGAATCTTAAACGGATTAATAAAAATTTTATATCTTTTCAATTTTAACTTTTAATACAGTAAATACCAAAAGATTTAACTCACAAAGCTCTTCAGGGTCCTCAATAATTTTCAAATATATAAAGGAGGACATGAGACCAAAAAACGTGAGAACTTCTGATCTACTAAAAGGTGAATATGGGCATGCCCTACAATTTAACCATTACACTATTCAACAGATACACAAACTCTTTTTTTTTTTTTTTATTTGAGAGAGAGAGAATGAGAGAGAGCATGAGAAGGAGGAGGGTCAGAGGGAGAAGCAGACTCCCTGCCGAGCAGGGAGCCCGACGTGGGACTCGATCCCGGTACTCCAGGATCATGACCTGAGCCGAAGGCAGTCGCTTAACCAACTGAGCCACCCAGGCGCCCCCAGATACACAAACTCTTAATTTGTGTGTACTAGAATATGTACAAGAGGGTTATAACGTTTGTAATAGCAAAAACCTGAAAACATCCAATAACTGAAGAACGGATAAATCAATATATTCATACAGTAGAATTCTAAACAGGAAAAATAAATGAACTATATCTAAACCCATCAACAGAGATAATTCTTGGGATTATGGATGATACATATTTGACCACAATGAGTGAAAAAAGCAAGTTGAAAAATAAATACACAGTACAATTCCACTTATATAAAATATAAAACAAGCAAACCTAAACAGTGTATTTTTAGAAATGCACAGGGTAAAAAGCTAGGAAATGACAAACACTAAATTAAGGATAGTGGTTATCTCTGGAGAAAAAGGAAGATGGGATGAGGGAAAGGCACAGAGGGGGCTAAAAGTTTATTTAATGAATGCTCTTAACCACAGAACAGTCCTCCTTTATCAATGTCATAATTCTCTTCAATTGTCAAGCTTTAAGTTGGACATTTTTTTTAAAGATTTTATTAGAGAGAGAGCGTGCACACACTCGACGTATAAGTGGGGGGAGGCGCAGAGTGAGAGGGAGAAGCAGACTCCCTGCTGAGCAGGGAGCCCAAGATGCGAGATGCGGGGCACAATCCCAGGACCCTGGGATCATGACCTGAGCCGAAGGCAGACACTTAAGTGACTGAGCCACCCAGGTACCCCTAAGTTGGACATTTCTAGAGTAGTGAAAGAACAGAGAACATCCATCTGATTGGCAAAACTAACTAAATGAACTCCAGTGATCAAATGGATATCAGACAACAAAACGAGACTGTCCTCCTGTCTGCTTTAACGAGACTGTCCTCCTGTCTGCTTTAAAAAGGGGGTGGGGAGAGGTGGGGGAGGGATTGCTACCCAGCAGGTCAAATAGCCTCAAACCATATTTCATTTTGCGAAGACTATCTTTTTTTTTAAGATTTTATTTGTTCTACAGAGAGAGACACAGCGAGAGAGGGAACACAAGCAGGGGGAGTGGGAGAGGGAGAAGCAGGCTTCCTGCCGAGCAGGGAGCCTGATGCGGGGCTGGATCCCAGGACCCTGGGATCGTGACCTGAGCCGAAGGCAGACGCCCAATGACTGAGCCACCCAGGCTCCCCTTTGTGAAGACTATCTTACCTAGAATGTCTCCTTATCATTTTGTAGAAATAAATGAATTCCAGTCATAAAAATTTTTACAGCAGTATCAAGATTTTAACATGCACAATTTTAGAGGTCTGTTTTGTTTTCTGAGTCCATTCAGTCTTTCCTCTTGCTGTTAAATGCAGCTTGCTCTGAAAAGTTAAAGAACTTTAAGATGGGAGTCCACACCTATAATGAGTCAAAGATTTTTCCAGTCACGCAACTGAATTATTTCAACCTTAAAGTACTTATTTATTTTCATTGGGTAAAATGCCTCTTTTGAGTCTTATGAGTGCATTATAGGGATAAATAAAATGATGCTTATAAAAATTCTTCGAAATTTTCAGAGAGAGGGCCTATATTAAACTTTATTATTATTTTTAAAGTTTCATCCTCTAAGAATAAAATGTATGGGTAATTTGGCATACTCTGAGTTTACACAACAGGAAATCAAAATTGCTCAAAACTCAACTTTAGACTATTTAGAGGGACTATTACTCTCTCCCTCTATTTCAGTTACTTATTGCTGAATAACAAACCACCCCCAAACTTCATGGCTTTAAAAAGCAATTTATTATTATCTCTCATGGGAAGAACACAAGCAATGAAAAGTGCACCAAAATATAAATGTAATACATAAACGGTCTGTTTTGGCTAGAGTACAGTATACGCAAGGAAAGCAGGAATTATAGGGAAAAGGAGGAACAAAGACTGAAGAGTTTAGAATACAGTGGATCACACAATGAGTTAAAAAACTATGTAACTACTAGAAAGGCAAAAATTAAAGACACACCAAATGTTAGTGAGGGAGTGGATGAAATGCTGTAAATGTAAAACACTACAATCACTTTGAGAAAAGGTCTGGCAGTTTTTAATAAAATTGAACACACAACTACCCTCTGACTCAGTTATTCCAATCCTGAGTATCTACCTATGAGAAATGAAAATATATATCCACAAGAAGACCTGTGCAAGAACGTTCATAGCAGCTTTATTTATAATTGCCAAAACCTGAAAAAGCCAGGTGTTCAGCAATAGGAAAACTGATAAACTATGGTATATTCATATAATGGAATACTACTCAGCAATAAAAAGGAACTATCAAAACATGCAACAACATCAATGAAATCTCAAAAACCACATGCTGAGTGAAAGAAGTCTTATACCAAACAGTAAATACTGTATGATTTCACTTATATTCAGTTTTAGAACAGACACATCTAATCTATGGTGGGGGGAAAAAAATCAGAACAGTGGCCACCCTAGAGAGAAGGGGAAGGTGGCGGTGAGGATTAACAGGGAAGGGGCATGAGGAACTTTCTTGATAGTAAAGTTCCATATTCTAATAGAGGTTTTGGTTACACAAATGTATGCATTTCTCAAAATACTGAGAATATACCATAAGATCTGTGCATAACATCAAATATAAATTTTACATCCAAAAAAAACCCACAAAGAATTGATCCTTAAGGGTGCCTTGGTGGCTCAGTCAGTTAAGCATCTGCCTTCAGCTCAGGTCATGATCCCAGAGTCCTAGGATCGAGTCCGCATCAGGCTCCCTGCTCAGCAGGGAGTCTGCTTCTCCCTCTCCCTCTATCCCTCCCTCCTGGTCGTGCTCTCTCTCTCTCTCAAATAAATAAATAAAATCTTCAAAAAAAAAGAACTGAACTTTAACTGATGATATGCATGTTGAAGGATTTAGGGGAAAATGTACAGATGTCTGCAATTTACTTTGAAATGTATCAAAAGATAAAATGAATTGATAGAAGAATGGATAAATGGACAGACATGCAATAAAACAAGCATAGGGGTGCCCGGGTGGCTCAGTCAGTTAAGCAGCTGCCTTCGGCTCAGGTCATGATCCCAGGGTCCTGCTTCTCCCTCTCCCTCTGCCTGCCGCTCTCCCTGCTTGTGCTCTGTCAAATAAATAAATAAAACCTTTAAGAAAAAAAGTGTAAAACGAGCATAATAAAATGTTAAAATAGAATCTAGGCAATAGGTGAACAGATATTCACTGCAAAATTCTTGCTGTTGTGAAAATATTCATTTAAAAAAAAAAAAAAGGAGTTTTCGTGCCATGTTAGAATTTGGCCTTTATCCTTCAGTTAATAGAAAGTCCTCGAAGGGAGGGGCACCTGGGTGACTCAGTCTGTTAAGTGTCTGACTCCTAATTTCTTCGGCTCAGGTCACGATCTCAGAGTTGTGAGATCGAGCCCTGCGTCAGGCTCCGCACTCAGTCGAGAGTCTGCTTCTCTCTCTCCCTCTGCTCCTTCCCCCTGTTGCACACATGCACGCTCTCTCTCTCAAATGACTAATCTTTAAAAAAAAAAGTGCTCCAAGGGAAACAGAAGTACCTAACTCTGTAAGGAGTAATCACTCAAGGCTTAAAGAGGTATCCACTGAGAGAATGTAGCTACAAATGACAAGGGAACATCATGTGCAAAAGCAATCCCACTGTAAACATCTAAAAATTCTGGTATATTCTCAATATATTCAAACAATGAAAGAAAGAATGAAAGGGAGGAAAAGAAAAGAGAGGAAAGGTCCGTTAAAGTGAGGAGTCAAGTAAGTCAAGAAGGAAACCTCCCCCAAAAAAGTTTAACCTTCCCCCCACCCTCCCCAAACTCAGTGGTGGCTCGTAAGGCCTTTCAACTGACTGGATGAGGCCCACCCACGTCACTGAGAGTAATCTTTACTTAAAGTCAACTGATTGTAGATGTTGACCACATTTATAAAATACCTTCACAGAAACACCTAGATTAGTATTTGATTAAATTAATGGATACAACGGCCTAGCCAAGTTCACACATAAAACTAACCATCACAGATGAGGAGGCCACAACTATAACACAGCATGATTTACTTTTTAGACTTATTTTGACTAGATTTCAGTTCAACTAGTATTTATTGAGCACCTTGTATTTGCCAAGCACTTCACCTCACTGCACTTTCACACGTATCTTGCCATTTAATTCTTATAACCCTCTTGGATATCATTATTCTCATGTTATAGAAAATAAACTGATACAAAGAATGATTAAGTGATTTGCCCAAAGTCACAACATTCAACTGAGCAAAGTTCAAATAGAAATCTTGATTCTGGCTCCAAGTCATTATACCATGACCTTTCCCTACAATAAATATGTAGGACTTTTGTGTCACTATTAACTGCTTCTGCTGTCTCTTTTGGGCTCTACCATTTTGCTGGGTCCTAAAATGTTTCTCCATCCCTCTACTTCTTTTAAAATGCTCTTCTGCACTACTGAAAACTCTCCAGGTCAGGTTTCTTTCCCCACTAATGGGGAAACAGTTGGCAAAGGGACAGGGTAAACCCAAAATCAAAGGAACAACTTAAAAATTTAACCTGAGATAATAGTGCACTGGGCAAGACTTTCATTTTTTTAAAGATTTATTTATTTGTCAGAAAGAGAGACAGAGAGGCAGGCAGGGTTAGGAGAAGCAGGCTCTCTGTTGAGGAAGGAGCCCAATGCAGGACTAGATCCCAGGACCCTAGGATCATGACCCAAGCCGAAGGCAGACGCTTAACCGACTGTGCCACCCAAGCGCCCAAGACTTTCATTTAAATATTCACTATTCTATGTATTCTGGCTTAGTAAAGTTCCCCAAATTACCATCTGAGGTATTCGTTCTTCTTATTTACCCAGATACCAATTACTGTTCCATTAAAAAAAAAAAATCTATCATTTCTTCCAATATGTGCTACCAAATGACAATTCTTCCTAGTTAGTATCTTGGACAACACGGGTAAAAACTAAGTCAAGATGAGACTTCAAAATGCTCTTTGCCTTCAAGTATTACTAAGCTCTAATGACTAACTATAGACCTAAGTGTGAAAAGTGGCTTGAGGCGCTCCTTGGTGGTGCAGTCAGTTAAGCATCCAACTCTGGATGTCGGCTCAGGTCGTGATCTCCAGTTTGTGAGATTGAATCCCGCATCAGGCTCTGCGCTCAGTGGAGAGTCTGCCTGAGATTCTCTCTGTCCCTCTCCCTCTGCCCCTCACCCCCGCTTGCACACTCACTCTCTAAAAATAAATAAGTAAATAAAATCTTTAAAAAAAAAATCAAGGCAAAAACTGTTGGTGATTATTCACTGCACTCTGTTATTCAGTTCATGTACAGACAGCCAAGTGTGTAGCTGAGTTGCCTCTTTGTCTCCTGGTGATGAACGTATGTGATATTTTACAAAAATGAATAAGCAAAATAGGGAAAGAGCCAACAATGCTGAAAGTGTATCAAAGAAACAAAAAGTGATAATATTGGAAGTGAAATTCCAATCAAACATAAACAAAGTTATCAAAGAAATAGCTGACAATGACAATGTTGACTGCTGCCATTCAAGGGACTCTAGATATACAGCTGGAGGAACTTAGTAAAGGCAAACTTATCAACATAAATGAAAAAAGTGGTTGTGAGAAAAGGATGAAGATGGACCGGAAGAAGTAACTACAGCAAAAAAACTCTGCATTAGAAGAACTCTCAGAGATATTTCACAATACTGAAAGTGCAAAGAGTAAAATGTTGAAACTGAACCAAACTTAGGAGTATGACAATTCATGAAGGCATAGAAAAATTACTCATTCCATATCATATGTTATATGACAAGAAAGCCAGCACCGTTCAAACTACTCTTGATCAGTTCTTATATAAAGAAATAACACATTTTAATTCTCAATGTTTTTAATGTTTTAAATTACAGTGTACTAAATAACAGTTTTGCTATTTTTTCATTTCTCTATATATGTTTATAACCAACAATAAGAGGGTTTATGGTATTTGACAAAGAAATTTGAAGGTCACAGAACAATTTTAACTTTTCCCATTGATTATTAAGACTACTTTGCCAGGTTTTAACTTGCATGGTCACTACCATAAAGAGTGAGGACTGCCTGTACCTATAACTTCTGCCACACCAAGGAACATATTATTTCACAATTATAATTAAGAGGAAAAACTCTACGTTTTCCCCTGTCCTTACAATCTGATCAAACAAAAAAACAATTTGGAAAAAAAAAAAGAAGAATTTGAACTGATCTTGGGTGATATTAAAAAGGCAGATTTTCAGGTATTTCAGTGACTCAGAACTGCTGCCACATCTGAACATGCAATTCCGGAAACTCATCTTTTTATTATTCAAAATATACATAGCCCAGGGCTAAAAGATAGGATTCTTGAACAATTATTCAATTTGTCCTTTGT
Organism: Neomonachus schauinslandi; assembly: GCF_002201575.2. NCBI lineage: Eukaryota > Metazoa > Chordata > Mammalia > Carnivora > Phocidae > Neomonachus > Neomonachus schauinslandi. Next base: position 56,329,671 of record NC_058413.1, on the reverse strand, counting down.
GATAGTGTACTATCTCACCTGTCCTCATACCTTGCATGCAGGGACAAAAGGATGAAAGTGTGATAGAATATGGCATATAGTAGCTTTAGAATCAGACCTCAACCTGAATACTATCTCTACACCACATTTTGCAGCCTTAGGTAAAAAAATCAAAGAGGGGCACCTGGATGGCTCAGTCAGTTGAACGACAGACTCTTGATTTCTTGGAAGGGCTCAGGTTATGATCTCAGGGTCTGAGATTGAGCACCCCCATTCCAAGCTCAACAGGGAGTCTGCTTAGGATTCTCTCTCTCTCCCTCCCCCTCTGCCCCTCCCCCATCCCCACATGCAAGTGAGCACTCACTTGATCTCTGTCTCTTTCACGCTCTCTCTCTAAATAATAAATCAATCTTTAAAAGGAAAAAAAGAATGAAAGAGAGAAGATAGATGAAGTGCTTAGCAAAGTGTGGTACACAGTAAGCACTTAGATATGGCTATTATCTCCATTATTATCTTTAATATTTCTATCATTAATGTAAATATTATAAGAATGATAAAACTACATTTTTTTCCAAAGATTTTTTATTTATTTATTTGACAGAGAGAGAGAGAGACAGCATGAGAGGGAACACAAGCAGGGGGAGTAGGAGAGGGAAAAAGCAGGCTTCCCGCGGAGCAAGGAGCCTGATGCGGGGCTCGATCCTGGGCTTAATCCCAGGACCCTGAGATCATGACCTGAGCCAAAGGCAGAAGCTTAATGACTGAGCCACCCAGGCGCCCCTTAAACACACCATTATTAACCAGCATATTTTTGGAAGATCAAGTTCTCTTACTCCAAAATATGACATATACCCACTGCCTCCTGGATAAGAAGACTTGACCTCAACTTCCTCCCAATGATTTTCTCCCAAGGTACATGTGCAAAGGACAACCAACATTCACTTACCCTCTTCTTGCACCCCCTGATTCCTATGTCAAAAGCCTCCCTGCAGTCTGCTCAGTTTCCTCCTCTGAGGACGGTAAGACCAAAAGCCATTTCCCATTTCTCAGAGCTATCTGGCAGAACAGTAGTATCTTGCACTCTCATAAGTCACATGACTTAACTGTCAAGTTTTCTCTTGATTCTAATCCTTGGTTCTAAACTAAGAGCCATTATTACCTATATCCACCCATAAATATGCAAAGGACCTAAAGGCCAACTAAAGCCAATCCCTTTTTTTTTTTTTTTTTTTTTTTTAAAGATTTTATTTATTTATTTGAGAGAGAGAGAACGAGAGACAGAGAGCACGAGAGGTAGAGGGCAGAGGGGGAAGCAGACCCCCCGCTGAGCAGGGAGCCTGATGTGGGACTCGATCCCGGGACTCCAGGATCATGACCTGAGCCGAAGGCAGTCGCTTAACCAACTGAGCCACCCAGGCGCCCAAGCCAATCCCTTTTTTTACTAAACAATTCTCCATAAAAAATTCATGTGAGTTAGTTGAGCAATGTCTGTTTGAACACTTTCAGTGACCTCTAGCTCTCCTCAATCCATCCGATGATTCTTTGGTTTAAAAGTTCCCTTATGTTGAAGCAAAATCTCTCCCCTTACAGTTAGTTTCCACCCATACACTCTAATTCCACATTCTAGAGAAATCCAGAAAGTTTAACTGCTCTATATGACAGCCCATCCAAAATTTGAGGACCCCTGAGTTTCTCTTTTCCATGTTACACACTTCCAATTCAGAAAGCATGGTTTTAAGTCTCTTCCTCTCATGGACCTTCCCTGGACCACGTATGGGCTTGCCAACATGATCTAACAGCAAATTGGTATAGCGCTTCCTTGCCAACATTTGGGCTGCCAAGTAATTACACTACAAATGATCCCTTTGCCCATATACTTCCATTACTATGTAAAAATTATTACTCTAGTAGTTCTGGATAAGTGACTCTCAGCCTAAATCATGGTTTAAAAGGAATGGTTTAAAGTCTTGAACACTACTAAGAGTTCCGTGGTTTTTTGTTTTTGTTTTTTTAATTTAGTCAATTACTGTGAAAAGAATAAGGTAGGATCAGCTGGCATGAAACTCTTGCCTCTTTCTTACAAAGCCAAACAAATGCCTGGGGAAAGGACCCAACAATGGGTAGGTTAGCAAAGAAGAGTTGCTTCCTGTCCTGAGAAAGTGGATCCAATTAAAAGAAGAAACAGCCAAAAAAATCCTCTGTACTTTGTCAGAAGCAGATAGGTACCCAAAGAAGGATCAAACATTGTGCTCTCAAAACTTAACCAAAGTAAACTGCATTAAAAAAAAAGTGGCAGATTTTCCCTGTGCTCCCCTAGCCTAATGGAATAAGACACACACACACACACACACCCACACACCCAGGGGGAAACTGGGGCCTGTCAGGGGCAGCACCTGGAGAAGGATGTCCTCAGAGGGTGCAATCAGTGGAAGTAGTGCCCTCAGATGAACCCTAACCCTTAGGTAGTCGTAAAGGAGGCAGAGTGGCGCAGGGACTTGGTCCCTTGTGCTCTTGAGAGCCTGGCACCTTCCCTGGAGGTGACCGAAGAGGTCCGACGAGAACAGACAAAGAGGAAGGGAAAGATCTGGGAGTTTTCATGGTTGGGGTAAGACTAAGCTAGGACCTGTTCCTTTCTCCTGTGCCCTTAGGCCGGAGGGGGTGGCAGCGACAGTAGGAGCAGGTGTCCCGGGCCCTCATTCTAACGAGCCGAGTCCTCCACTCTCCCAACCTCCTCTTGGGCCGCCCCAGCCTGCCCCACTCCTCCCCTCCGACAGGAATTCCCATCCCAGCCCTACCCTTCAGGCCTCCCCTCAGGTCCAGCGGGGGTTCCCCACTTCTCTTCCATTCCCCCAAACTCAACCCCCCAAACCGTCCAGACCCCGGCACGCCTCACCCGACACACTGGATTCCCCCCATCCGCTCCCCTCCTCGGCAGCGCTCCCATTCCTGCCCCCAGACCAGGGCTCCCCACTCCACCTCCCCGGCCAGGCCTGGTGCCTCCCCTGGCTGCCAGGTCCGCCCTCCGCCTTCCTCACGCGGCGTCTCCCCTCAGACCGGCGCCCTCCCTCCCTGCCTCCCGCCTCAGGCCCGGGCGCTGGCGCCCGCACTCACAGAACTCGGCGATGTACCAGGTCACCGCGTAGTTCTCCTCGCACCAGTCCAGCGTGGACGTCGTGGGACCCCAGTAGCCCTCGCGGTCCGCGGCCGGAGCCATCTCGCACGCTACCGCTGCCGCCGCCGCCGCCGCCCAGGCGCTCCTCCGCTCGCTGCGCTCGGCTCCGCAGGCTCCCAGGCCGGCTCTGGCCCTGCTCGCGCGCTCGCCGCACGCCCTCCCCGAGGGGCGGAGCCGGCGCCGTCAGCGGCAGTGCCCGGGGGGAGACCCCGCCCACCGGCGCCGCCAGGCCGCCCGAGCCCTGCCGGCGCCCCGCCCATCCCGAGGGCGCTGGGGTTTCCCTCGGCCCCTTTCTTCCCAGGGAAGGGCTGTGATCTGGCCGCGGGGGCGATAGTTCCCCGGGCTGCTTGTCCCGCTCAGCCACACCGCTGGCTGTAGGTCCGGGGCTCCTGATAAGCCTGAGGCTGCTCTCTGTCTGGACGTGTCTGAGCCTCTATCTCTGTGTCTGTGTGCGTGGTTTGATATTTAACTTGGGCGGGGTGGGTTGAAGCCTTCGACAAGCTCTGGCTTGATAAAACCTGTGCAAAGATGCACTTCAGTGTCTTCCTTTGAGGGGAGGCCTCAAACGGAGCCCGGAAACAGAACTCTCCCAGCCCTGGGGAATTCTAGGGAATAGTGATTTTCTGATAAAGGTATAGGTAAGTGTCTCTCGGGAACAAAGGGAAAGGGCAACAGCCCTGGAGGAAAAAAAAAAAAAAAAAAAAGGAGGGGAGTTGAAATCCTATAAAAGAATGCAGCCAAAACACTAAAGCAGAGCTGCTTCAGTTTGGGCTTCCAATCCCAAAGGTTTCCACAGGCTACCTATAATTTTACTCTACTCTCCAGGCAACCAACAGCCTCCCCTACTTCCAGCCTCAAGACTCTTAATACTACACTGTGCGGCCGGAGGGATCTTTAAAAAAACACAAATGCAACCGTTCCTGCCCTTGTGTAGTGTTCAACGACACGAACTCTTCCCTAGCTCAGAATGTGCTGGGGCCATTCCCGTCTCAGCCATTCCCATCTTTGTCCCTGCTGTTCAGCTGGGACTGCCTTCCTCTCTTCTCCATTTGGCTAACTCCCACTGGCCCTTTAAAATCCAGCATCCTGGGCGCCTGGGTGGCTCAGTCGGTTGAGCAGGTTGAGCATCTGCCTTCCGCTGGGGTCCTGATGGCAGGGTGCTCAGCGGGGAGTCTACTGCTCCCTCTGCCTGCCGCTCCCCTGCTTATGCTCTCTCTCAAAAATAAATAAAATCTTTAAAAATAAAAAAAATCCAGCTTCCTGAAGCACTTCTAATTGTCACCCCCAAAAGCTCCCTTGCCCTTTGTTCATAACCTCTAGTGATACATCCTGATAAGAAAGCTTGCTGTTCATTCTTTATGGTCAAGGCACCCAGGACTCCGCCTGACCAAGCAGTTTGAAATGAAGATTATAGTTAAGGATGATACAATTGCTATTTTCTAAAGGAACTAGTTAGGGGCGCCTGGGTGGCTCAGTTGTTGGGCGTCTGCCTTCAGCTCAGGTCATGATCCCAGAATCCTGGGATCGAGCCCACGTTGGGCTCCCTGATCAGCAGGAGGCCTGCTTCTCCCTCTCCCACTCCCCCTGCTTGTGTTCCCTCTCTCGCTGTCTCTCTGTCAAACAAATAAACAGAATCTTAAAAAATAAATAAATAAATAAAAGAACTAGTCAGATAAGGTGCAATCACAGGTAAAAGACAAAACAAGGGGAGATGTGCCCACAGCCTCTCGGCAAAGTGACCCTAGCGGATGGTAGATGCAAAATCTTTACTTTCAGGGTGCTGAACCTAGGAATAGAGGCAGTATGTATTAATAGAAATAGCAGGATATCCGAAAATTTTCTTTCCAATAGCAGACATTGAGCTTCTGCTATGTACCTGGCCCTTGGCTGGGTGCTGGAACACACTGAAGTGAATAGGAAAAATCCAAGAGGGCCAGTCTCCAGAGAAATAAAAGTCATTGAAGTGTGGGAAAACTTCTATTCCTAAGCATTTTTAAAAGCTCAACCTCTAAAATGTTTTGTGTATGTTTTTAATGTGTATAATAATCATGTATATATAAGTTATAAATGAATAAATATACATATATTTGTATATTCAAATTGAACCTGCAGAAATACATACTCAAAAGTGATTTGCTGGAGTTGGAGTGCCTGGCTGGCTCAGTCAGTAGAGCATGCGAGTCTTGATCTTGGGGTTGTGAGTTCAAGCCCCATGTTAGGTGTAGAGTTTACTTAGAAAGAAAATCTTAAAAAGAAAAACGTGGGCGCCTGGGTGGCTCAGTTGGTTAAGCAACTGCCTTCGGCTCAGGTCATGATCCTGGAGTCCCAGGATCGAGTCCCGCATCAGGCTCCCTGCTCAGCAGGGAGTCTGCTTCTCCTTCTGACCTTCCCCCCTCTCATGCTCTCTCTCTATCTCATTCTCTCTCTCAAATAAATAAATAAAATCTTAAAAAAAAAAGAAAGAAAAACGTGATTTGCTGATGAAATTACAATGAAAACAGCGTAGAGGCCACAAAAGTAGAGTGTGATAGTATTTTCCTTGGACTAAATAAAAAATTAGGGTGTTGTGGGTACCTGGGTGGCTCAGTTGGTTAGGCAGCTGCCTTCGGCTCTGGTCGCGATCCTGGGGTCCTGGGATCAAGCCCCGCATCCGCATCTGGCTCCCTGCTCAGTGGGGAGCCTGCTTCTTCCTCTCCGGCTCCCTCTGCTTGTGCTCTCTCTCTCTGTCAAATAAAATCTTTAAAAAAAAAATTTAGGGTGTTGTGGAAAGAACCCCTGACCCAGCCAAGTGACTCAAGACAGGAGATGAAGTCTTGACTAAATCAATACCCTGCACATTTCATCACATTTTCATCAACAGTGAAAAAAAAAATCTACGGTGACCAGGACAAGATTTAGGAGAGAAAAATTCCCCTGACCAAGAAAATAGGTGCACAGCAGTATATCACTCTCAGAAAACAAAACGGATTTCATAGCACCATCAGCAATGTCTATCTTTCTCTCTTTCTAACAGAATTTTCCCAATTATAAAAACAATGCATAGAAATGTAAGGGACCCTGAAAAGCCAAAACTATCTTGAAAGAGATCAAAGTTGGAGGACCCACACTTCCCAATTTCATTGCTAAAAAGCTACACTAATCAAGGGAGTGTAATACTGGCATAAGGATAAACATGTAGATTAATGGAATAGAATGAAGAGTCCAGAGGGGCGCCTGGGTGGCTCAGTGGTTAAGCGTCTGCCTTCGGCTCAG
>NC_058413.1:56283038-56323258 GCF_002201575.2 Neomonachus schauinslandi | reverse complement strand
GCCTGGGTGGCTCAGTGGTTAAGCGTCTGCCTTCGGCTCAGGTCATGATCCCAGCGTCCTGGGATCGAGCCCCACATCAGGCTCCCTGCTTTGAGGGAAGCCTGCTTCTCCCTCTCCCACTCCCCCTGCTTGTGATCCTGCTCTCTGTGTCTCTCTCTGTCAAATAAATAAATAAAATCTTACAAAAAAAAAAAAAAAGAATGAAGAGTCCAGAGGGGCTCCTGGGTGGCTCAGTGGTTAAGCGTCTGCCTTCGGCTCAGGTCATGGTCCCGGGGTCCTGGGATCGAGCCCCACCTCGGGCTCCCTGCTCCATGGGAAGCCTGCTTCTCCCTCTCCCACTCCCCCTGCTTGTGTTCCCTCTCTCGCTGTGTCTCTCTCCGTCAAATAAATAAATAAAATCTTAAAAAAAAAAAAAGAATGAAGAGTCCAGAAACAAACCCTTGAGATTTTGGTCAGTTGATTTCCAAAAAGGACGCTAAAACAATTCAACAGGGAAAGAATAGTCTTTTCAATAAATGGTGCTGTGACAAGTGGATATCCACATGCAAAAGAATGAAATTAGACTCCTTCTTGCCACAGTAAACAAAATTAACTCAAAATGGATCATAGAGTTACATGTAAGCGCTAAGACTATAAAACTCTTAGTTTACATAAAAGTAAATGTAACCTTGGGTTAGGCGGTGGTTTCTTATATAAAATAACAAAAGCACAAGCAATGAAAGAAAAAATAGATAAATTGGGCTTCATCAAAATTAAAAATTTTTTGTTGCAAGTAATACCATCAAGAAAGTAAAAAGACAACCCTAAAGTGGGAAGAAATATTTACAAATAATATATCTGATAAGAGACTTGTGTTCAGAATATATGAAGACCTTTTACAACTTAATAAAAACACACACAAAAAAATTAAAAATGCGCAGAGCATATGGCTAGACATTTCTCCAAGGGAGATAAATGCCAATAATCACATGAAAAGATGCTCATGGGGGCACCTGGGTGGCTCAGTCGTTAAGCCTCTGCCTTCGGCTCAGGTCATGATCCCAGGGTCCTGGGATCGAGCCCCACATCTGGCTCCCTACTCGGCGGAGAGTCTGCTTCTCCCTCTCCCACTCCCACTGATTGTGTTCCTTCTCTCACTCTGTCTCTCTCTGTCAAATAAATAAATAAAATCTTAAAAAAAAAAAAGAAAAGATGTTCATGTTTGCCATTAGAGAAATGCAAATCAAAACCACAATGAGATGCCACCTCACATACACTAGGGTGACTGTAATCAAAAAAACAATAACAAATATTATCAAAGACGTACAAAAATTGGAACCTTCATACATTGATGGTATGTAAAATGATACAACCACTCTGGGAAACAGTTCGGCACTTCTTCAGAATACTCAGCAGAGTTACCATAGGACCTAACAATTCCACTCTTAGCTATATACTAAGAAATTTGAAAACATGGCCACAAAAAAATTGTACAAGAATGTTCATAGCAGCTTTATTCATAATAGTCAAAGAGTGGAAACTGATGAATGGATTAATAAAATATAGACTATCCATGCAATGGAATATTATTTGACAATAAGAAGAAATGAAATACTGATGCATGATACAATATGAATGAACCTTGAAAACATTATGCTACATCAAAGAAGCCAAACAAAAAATGGTACATATTGTAAGATTCCATTTATATAAAACATCCAGAATAGGCAAATCTTTAGATAGTAATAAAGTAAAGTAGATAGAAAGTAAATCAGTGGTTGGCTGAAACAGGGAATGGGAAGTGATTGCTAATGGGTACAAGGTTTCTTTTGGGACAATGAAAGTGTTCTAAAATTAGATGTGGTAATGGTTGCACAACTCTGAATATGCAAAAAAATAAAATAAAATGGTATACTTTATATTTTTTTAAGATTTTTTATTTTTTAAAGTAATCTGTATACCCAACATGGAGCTCGAACTCAACCCTGAGATCAAGTCTCACATCCACCAACTAAGCCAGCCAGGTATCCTCGAATTGTATACTTTAAAATGTACAATAAGTATTCTAAATGACTGAACAGTATGGTAGATTAATTATATCTTGATTAAGCTGTTTTTCTTTAAGATTTTATTTGAGAGGGAGTGCACATGCATGAGCATAGAGGGGCATGGAGGCAGAAGGAGAGGCAGACTCCCCGCTGAGCAGGGAGCTGGACATGGGCGTAATCCCAGGACCCTGAGATCATGACCTGAGCCAAAGTCAGACACTTAACTGAGCCACCCAGGTACCCCAATAAAGCTGTGTTTTTAAAGGAAGTAATATATTCTTATATTGGAAAATTTAGAAAACTCTGAAAAAACAAAGGAAATCACTCACAATCCCACCAACCAGCAATAACCATTGTTAACATGTAAGTATATTTTTTTCCAGCATTTTATCTATGGATTTTTTACATACTAGAACTAATATTGCCTTTCTATTTCATATTTCATAAGCATTTCTCATGCCATTAAAAAATCCTTATAAACATATTAATAGTTATATCATATTTGATATTATAGATATAACACAATGTACTTAATTGTCATATATCCATGTTACTATTCCTTTATTACTGAATATGTTATTTCCAATCCCTGTATTTATTTTTCAGCTAACAAATGAGAACCCAAATTTCGGGAGTTTCAACCAGATTCCTAGTGAAAACCCTTTTTACTAGTTCCCAAGACAAAAGAAATCCAAGCTGTAAGCCATTTTTTCCACACGAGATATGTTGCATCATTTCATAACTACAAAGGAAAATCTGAAACCACAGAAACCAAATGTGTAGGCTTACCACAGATTAAGTGATTGTATGATCTACACGCTACCTCTTGGCCTCTCTTATGGCAGGGCACATCTGTGGTAGCCTGTCAACACTTAGCATGTCACCCACTTGGGGATGCGGTTGTGTCCAAGCCTCTGTGGGAAGAGCCCCTGTCCCCAGGCTGGCTGGGGGCCCATCTATGCTCCTGCAGCTCCAGGTTTCCCTCCACAATAACTTCTCTCACATTTCATGGTAGTCTGTTTAAGAATCCATCTTCCCGACTCGGTCTCATTCTCTCTCTGTATCACCAGTCCCTCATGGGGCCTGACACAGAATTGGTGCTCAGGGAATATTTAAAGAACAAAAACAATAACAATAGGTATCATTTATGGTACATTTACCACGAGCCAGGTCCTGTCCTGGGTTCTTTACAATAACTGAGTTAAATCTTACAACAACCCACTGAGGTAGATACTACTCTCTCTCCCATTTCATAGTTAAGGACATTAAAGTACAAAGAGGTTAAGTTACTTGCCTAAATACGTGTAACTAGTTAGTAGCAGAGCCAGGATTTGAATTTAAGTGTCTAGCTTCAGAGCACAGGTACTTAACAGCTACATTAACAAACATTGCTAATGAATTTGTAAAATATTGATAGTGAAAGCCAAACTCTGAGAATTTTACAGGGACACAAAAGAGCACCCATGAGGGTAAGCTCCATGAGTGTAGGAACTATGTAACATCCTTGTATCCCCAACATACAGCTTAGGACAGAGTAAGTCCTCAGTGAATATGTGGTGAATGAACAACATAAAGAGGCCAGGGTAAGAAAAGCTACAAGAGAATAACAATTTTTAAAATGCCATTACATTTGTTATCTTTCTGTTTAATATAACTGACTGTTTGTACTCATGTTCATTATGGGAAATTTCAAAATATGGATAAAAATAGTTTTATTATGAAATATATAATATATAAAAATAATACGTAACTGAATATATTAAGAATAGTAATGAGATAGAGCCTAATTAAGATAGAACCTATATGAGAGCTAGAACCTGACTGATGCCTTAAGCCCCGTGTATCCTTCTTCAATCTCATTACTTCTCTCCCTCCAGAAACAACCACCTTCCTGAATTTTGTTTGTTTGTTTTTTCAAAAGATCTGTTTATTTTAGAGAGAGAGAGCATGAGCGGGAGGGGCAGAGGGAGAGGGAGAGAGAATCTCAAGCGGACTGTGGGCTGAGTGCGGAGCCCCACCCTGACCCTGAGATCACAACCTGAGCTGAAACCAAGAGTCGGACACTTAACTGACTGTGCCACCCAGGTGCCCCCTGAATTTTGTTTTTATTATTCTTTTACCTTTGTATACTTTTATCACATGAATGTATCCCTGAGCATATATTTTGCATGTTTTTGAATTTTATAAAAATAGACTCATATAGTAAGCATTCTTCTTAGACTTGCTTTTTTTTCTTGGCTCAATATTATACTTTTAAGATTCATCTGTGCTGTTGTTTAAAGCTTGTAGTTTCTTCATTTTACTCTTTTATGATGTCTTCTATTGCACGACCATGCCACACTGTATTTATCCATTTCCTGAGATGGGTAGAAGTTGTTTCCCATTTTTGCTAGTATAACCAAGGCTACCTTGAACACTCATTTGCACACATCTGATACACATGTGCAAGAATTTCTTTAGCATATTACCTGTGAATGGAACAGTCTGCACATTTTCACATTTATTAGATAATACCAAATAGCTTTCTAAAGTGGTTGTACCAATTTATATTTCCACAATAAAGTTATATTTCACAATATAAAATGTATTTATACAATAAAAATATAATCCACAATAAAAATATATATAAAGAATTATCTAGGGCGCCTGGGTGGCTCAGTCGTTAAGCGTCTGCCTTCGGCTCAGGTTATGATCCCAGGGTCCTGGGATCGAGTCCCGCATCGGGCTCCCTGCTCGGCGGGAAGCCTGCTTCTCCCTCTCCCACTCCCCCTGCTTGTGTTCCTCCTCTCGCTGTGTCTCTCTCTGTCAAATAAATAAATAAAAAATCTTTAAAAAAAAAAAAAAGAATTATCTGAAATTTCATCACTCAGTAGTAAGCACTGATAATATTTTGGTATATGATGGGCCAAACAGCTTTCCTTTTTTTTTTTTTAAGATTTTATTTATTTATTTGACAGAGAGAGACACAGCGAGAGAGGGAACACAAGCAGCGGGAGTGGGAGAGTGAGAAGCAGGCTTCCCGCTGAGCAGGGAGCCCGATGCGGGACTCGATCCCAGGACCCTGGGATCATGACCTGAGCCGAAGGCAGACGCTTAACCACTGAGCCACCCAGGCACCCCAGGCCAAACATCTTTCTGTGTGTGTGTGTGTGTTTTATTAAGACATATACATGTGTATGTTTTATTAAAATAGAATTTTTTAAAAAAAATTTTAGTTTTTATTTATTTATTTATTTGACAGAGAGAGCGCACAGGTGGGGGGGCAGCAGAGGGAGAGGGAGAGGGAGAAGCAGATCTCCGCCAAACAGAGATCCTGATGTGGGGCTCAATCCCAGGACCCTGGGATCATGACCCTAGCCGAAGGCAGACACCTAACCAACTGAGCCACCCAGGGGTCCCTATTAAAATAGAGTTTAAAAACACAAATCATTTTGGAGTTTCTTTTTTTTTTTTTATTTAAGAGAGAGAGAGAGGAGAGAGAGAATCTAAAGCAGACTCATCAATGAGCAGGGAGCTCAATGTGAGGCTCAATCTCATGACCCTGAGATCATGACCTGAGCCGAGAGCTGAAGCCAAGAGTTGGATGCTTAACTGATAGAGCCACCCAAGCACCCCTTGGGGTTTCTTGTTTTCACTTACAGTAGATGACAAACATCAAATGATAAATTTTTATGCACCTGCTGATACTTAGGCTTCCAGAAACATCACTAGAGTGATCACCACCCTCAATCCCAGACTTGGAGACTCAACTGTTGCCTCTGTAGCTGGACCCCAAGCCCCACTCTTCAGGCAGAGTCAATGCTTTATTTTCCTTACTCCCTAGTACCCTGTGCATTTCCCACACTTGGCCTCACTGCCTGTTGACTAGCTTGTACCCAGAATGCAGCTATGAGTTCCTGGAAACAAAGCATCACCCATATGGATCTCTATGTTCCCAGTGCCGGAACTAGCATGTGAGCAAGTCCACAGATATTTCTCAGATTAAGTAAATCATCCACTTTTATGAAGCAATCTGGCATAGCAGTTAAGAGGTTAAGAGTATTGGCTCTGGGGCGCCTTGGTGGCTCAGTTGGTTAAGCGTCTGCCTTCGGCTGGGGTCATGGTCCCAGGGTCCTAGGGTCGAGTCCCGCATCGGACTCCCTGCTCAGCGGGGAGCCTGCTTCTCCCCCTCCCTCTGCTGCTCCCCCTGCTTGTACTCTCTCTCTCTCTCTGCCAAATAAATAAATAAATAAAATCTTAAAAAAAAAAAAAAAGAGTATCAGCTCTGCGGGCACCTGGGTGACTCAGTCAGTTATGTCCTAACTCTTGGTTTTGGCTCAGGTCATGATCTCAGGGTCATGGGATCAAGCCCTGTGGCCAGCTCCATGCTCAGCAGGGAGTCTGCTTGAAGGTTTTCTCTCCCTCTGCCCTTCCCCCCACTCACTCCCATTCTCTCTCTCAAATAAATAAATCTTAACAACAACAACAAAAAAAAGCAGTGTCACCTCTGGAAAGTGGCAAACCTGACCTTGTATCCCTATAAGATGGGAAAGCAGGGGCACCTCTCTGGCTCAGTCGGTGGAGTGTGTGACTCTTGATCCTGCCGTTGTGAGTTTGAGCCCCATGTTGGGTGTGGAGATTACTTAAAAATAAAATCTTTTAAAAAATGGGGAAGCTATAGTACCCACTTTATGTTTGGATTAAATGAAAAAAATGGTTGCAAAATATAGTCCCTGGGAAATGAAATGAGATCAAAACACTTCATGGTATTGTGGTATTATTATCACTTTGAAGGAAGGAGAAAGTCTCCTTGGTGAAGCTCAGGGAATCATCCTGTCCACCATGCACAAGATCTGGGCCTGATTTTCCTGTAAGATCTATTTTCTTTTTTTTTTTTTAATTTTTTTTTAAGATTTTTTATTTATTTGCGAGAGAGAGAATGAGAGACAGAAAGCACGAGAGGGAGGAGGGTCAGAGGGAGAAGCAGACTCCCCGCTGAGCAGGGAGCCCGATGTGGGACTCGATCCTGGGACTCCAGGATCATGACCTGAGCCGAAGGCAGTCGCTTAACCGACTGAGCCACCCAGGCGCCCCTGTAAGATCTATTTTCTAAACTAAGCTAAGGGGGCGCCTGGGTGGCTCAGTCGATTAAGCGTCTGCCTTCAGCTCAAGTCATGGTCTCAGGGTCCTGGGATTGAGCCCCACATCGGGCTCCCTGCTCCGCGGGAAGCCTGCTTCTCCCTCTCCCACTCCCCCTGCTTGTGTTCCCTCTCTCGCTGTGTCTCTCTCTGTCGAATAAATAAATAAAATCTTTAAAAAAAAAAAAATAAAATAAAATAAAAAAATAAACTAAGCTGAGGCTTGGGTTACAGAGAACAAAAAGTCAGGTGTTTTTTTTGTTTGTTTTTTGTTTTTCAGAAGGCTCTACACCAGCATGCAGCCCAACCCAGGGCTTGAACTCATGACTAGAGATCAAGGTTTGAGCTGAAATCAACTGTCAGATGCTTAATGGACCAAGCCATCCAGGTCCTCCAAAGCCAATTTTTGTTGACTTGAGCTAAATAAGCCTCTTTGGTCCCTAGTTTCTCAGCATTTCCCCCTCACTGCTCCCTGCCCCCCTTATCCTAGCCACAAGCTATCTCCTGCCATGTCTCCTGCACTATTCTAGATAATAGAAGAAGAGAAAAAGACAAATTTCAAGGATCAAAATGAAATGTAATAATTATAATAGCTAACGCTTATATAGGATTTACTCAGTTCCTGACACTGTTCTGAGTACTCTTCCGTATTACCTTTTAAAATCTTTTTAACAACCCCAAGGATGAAGGCAACCTTTAGCCCTCATTTACCAATAACGAAACTGACACAGTGAGATTAAATATTTCACCCAAGGGCATCCAGCTAATAAGTAGCTGAGCAGAGACTGGAATCCAGGAAGTCTGGTGCCAGAGGCCATGTGCTAGCCCCTAGGAGCGCAGGAGAAGAGGGCTGTGCGAGATAGAGGGCTGAAAGTCAGCACTGGGTTCGATTTCTCTCGGTACTTGGAGTGTAGGAAATGAGGCTTGAGAGGTCTGCAGGGAAATTGCCATCAGGGACGGAAAGGGTTTTTAGGGAAAGAGTGGCATGGGTAAATTGGATTGACTGAATTGGGCAAGACTGATGACACAGAGGCTCCTGTAGGGACTTGCAGTGATTTGGTTAGTAGCAATTGTGACAGAGAGGAGGGGACAAATTCACAGATGTTTAAGGGGTTGAGTCAACAGGATTTGGAAAAATATTGGGGACAGGGATCGAGGAGGTTGACCACTCCTGGGTTTCCAGCCATTCCGGGCTGCCCAAAGACCAGAAAACTAACCTGGCTGCTGTAGGTGGATGAGGATAGTCCTTCAGAGCAAGAGGCAGAGAAAGCATTGCTGGGCAAGGAAAATAGTTGGCGAGGACTTGAAAGGGTGAGAGAGGGTGCTTAGTTTGCTGAGCTTCTGCCTTTGGCTCCAGTCCCTGGTCTCAGGGTCCTGGGATAGAGCCCCACGTCCCCAAGCAGGGAACCTGCTTCTCCCTCTCCCTCTGCCCCTCCGCCCTGCTCATGCTTTCCCTCTCTCTCAAATAAATAAATACAATCTTAAAAAAAAAAAGGGGGGGACGAGAAAAATGTGGGCAGAATGAGACACTCAGAGTGGCTTACCAGTGTACAGAGATGGGGGAGAGGTGAGGACATTTATCAGGAACTGAGGATGGAAAGATTGAGGCCTAATACACTGGGATTAGGAGTTTGGGCTTTATCCTAGAGACAACAGACGTGTTCAAGAAAGGGAATAACATGTTTCCATGTGTTAGGGTAAATAGATTTCTGGTTTTCGGATTTTTTTGTAGGGGCAGGGCAGGGAGAAGAGAGGAGTCAGGAAAATTAGCCTGATCAAACTTCTCATTAATTAGGACACTGTGGCAAATAATCTTGGCAAAAGATAGGACCGTCAGGTTAAACTGCAATACAGGTCCTGGGCAGTCCTCATACCAGTCTTTCCAAAAAGAACTCCAAGGGCACTTGCTTCATGGAAAACAGAGAACTGAGGTTTACCAGGTCACCTCCTGAGCACCAAACACACCACACCCAGGGAGGTAAGTTGCCACGCATATGAACAGTCACTGCCCTTGGGTAAACACCTGGAAAGTTGTTGAATAGTAATTGAATAGCCCTAAATTGATTGTTTTGTGTTGAATGAGGTTATGGAAACATCAACAATAAAAAAGTAACGTAAAGACACTCCCTGTGAACAGGAATTCCTCCTTTCAACATTGCCTACAAATTGAGCCCTCTGTCCTTCAATTTATAAGAATCATTTACATTTGTGCCTATTCCGGTGCTGGTTTTCTTGTATCCACCCAAATACTGTCAGTTACCATCTAGATGCTGACCCAAATCTCTTATCTAACCCAGATCTGTCTCCAGAGCTTTATCCCTGGGCCTTAGCTCTAATCAATTAGGATCATGTTTTGCTACAGGTGACAGAAAACCAATCCCGGTGGCTTAACTAAATTAGGGTTTATATTTCTCAGACGGTAGACAGCGCAGGGCCATACAACAGCTCCACAATGCCAAAATCCTGTTTTTCTTCTCTTCTTCCCTTAGTACACTAAGAGCCTTCATCCTCATGGTCACAAAATGGCTGCATCTTGTCCAAGCATTACTACTCTGTTTAGGCAAGAAGAAGGAAGAAGGACAGGGGTAAAAGGCAATTGCCAGCTGGACCTGTCCATTGTTATCAGGAAAACAATAGCTTTTCCGGAACCTCCACCCAGTGATGTCCACTTAGAGTTTATTGGGTGGAACCGAATCTCATGCCCAACTATAGAGTCTGGGAAGACTGGCAAGAGAGTCTAGGAGGGTGGATGTTTTAACTAGGCACATCACGGTCCCAAACAACGTTGGTTTCTGTTAGAGAAGAAGGGGAAGAGGATGTTGAGTGGGCGACTAGTCGGATACTCCATACCTGCATTTCCAACTCTCTTTTGGACAGCTCTCTATATTTCAGGAGGATCTCAAATTTAGTGTGTCATAAGGTGATCTGATTGTTTTCCCTCCAAATTGGTTTCTCTTCCAGTGGTTTCTTACTACAGTGAAATTCACAACCATTGACCCAGTTCGCTAAAGTAAGAAGGCTTGACTTCTCCCTATCCCCGTCCAGCAGTATCCAATCAGTTATCACCGCTGTGGGCTCTTCAGTCTGTCCACCTCTCTCCTTTTCTCGCTGCCGTTGTCTCTGTCCCGGTCCTCATTGCTTGTACCCTCCCTTATAGCTCTGAGGAAACCCTTGCCCTGTTCGGGTCCCACTGCTATTCTTTCCACTGCAGCTGCCAGAGGGCTGTTTCTTAAATTCAAAACTATCAAAGCCTTCCTCTGAATCATCACTCAAATTTCAGTGATTTTCCACTACCTGTGGGGAAAAAGTCCAAACTCCTCAATGTGACTGATAAAGCTCTCTGTGACCTGGACCCTACCCATCTCTCTGGCCTTGTTGCCACATCCCACACTCCGGTCACACTAAAATACTTTTTTAAAAAATATTTTATTTATTTATTTGATAGAGAGATAGAGAGCACAAGTAGGCAGAGCGGCAGGCAGAGGGAGAGGGAGAAGCAGGAGCTTCTCTTCTCTCTGCGGAGCAGAGAGCCCGATGTGGGGCTCGATCCCAGGACCCTGGGACCGTGACCTGAGCCCAGGGCAGATACTTAACCGACTGAGCCACCCAGGTGCTCCTAAAATACTTTTATTTATTTATTTTTTAAAAGATTTTATTTATTTATTTGACAGAGAGAGACAGTGAGAGAGGGAACACAAGCAGGGGGAGTGGGAGAGGGAGAAGCAGGCTTCCCACTGAGGGGAGCCCAATGCGGGGCTCGATCCCAGGACCCTGGGATCATGACCTGAGCCGAAGACAGACACTCAACTGACTGAAGCACCCAGACATCCTTAAGCAAGCATTTTTATATGCATTCTTTCATTTAATTCTCTCAGTCTAGCAAAGTAAGATCATTATTCCACTTTGCAGACTACAATACCAAGGCTTAGGGGCGCCAGGGTGTCTCAGTTGGTTGGGCATCTGCCTTTGGCTGGGGTCATGATCCCGGAGTCCTGGGCTTGAGCTCCATGTCGGGCTCCTTGCTCAGCAAGGGAGTCTGTTTCTCCCTCTCCCTCTGCCCTTCCCCCTGCTTGTTCTCTCTCTGTCTCTCAAATAAATGGATAAATAAAATTGTTAAAAAAAAAATAAAATAAGGACGCCTGGGTGGCTCAGTTGGTTAAGCGTCTCCCTTCAGCTCAGGTGATGATCCCAGGGTCCTGGAATCGAGCCCTGCATCGGGCTCTTTGCTCAGCAGGAAGCCTGCTTCTCCCTCTGCCTGCCGCTCCCCCTGCTTGTGCTCCCTCTCTCTGACAAATAAATAAAAGCTTTAAAAATAAAATAAAATAAAATACCAAGGCCTAGAGAGGCAAAATAATTCATACAAGGTTAAATTGAGGGCAAATGGAAGAGATGAAACTTGAACTTGGTTAAAAAAAAACTTCTTAAGGCTTTATTAAACATAAATCAAGTCTGGGGGCACCTGGGTGGCTCAGTTGGTTGAGCATGGCTTCAGCGCAGGTCATGATCTCACCGTCCTGGGATCGAGCCCTGTGTTGGGCTCCCTGCTCAGTGCGGACTCTGCCTGTCCCTCTGTACCACCCCACCGCCACTCGTGCTCTCTCTCAAATAAATAAATAAAATCGTTTTTAAAAAAAGAGATAAATCAAGTTTGGCAACTGTGTAGAACATGAACATTCATACACTGCTGGTGGGAATGTCAAATGAGAGACAGTCACTCCAGGGAGCAATGTCTGGCAAAGGGGAAGATGTGCATACACCACGATTCAGCATGATTCACACACCCCTAGGAACATACCCTAAAAACCCTCATATCTATGTATTAGGAGGCATGTACAAGAGTGTTCATTGCCATGATTATTTATTGAACAGAAGGATGTTTAACTGAAGTGGAGTATAATCACAAAATGAAATCGTATATAGCAGGTATATTGAATGAATCCCCAAAACATAAGATTGAGGGGAAGAAAAAGGAAGTTTGCAGAATAGTCACAGTAGCATACGGTTCATATAAAGTTTAAACCATACAAAACAAGCCATCTATTTTTGTGGCTAAATACATATGTACTAGAAGCGTTGAAAACACACATTCAGTTAATAAATTGATAAGCCCCAAATTCAAGATGGCAATGGCCTCTAGGCATAGATAAGAATGGAATTAGGGAGGTTACACACTCAACTGTATACTTCATGCCTCATTTTTTTTTTAAGATTATTTATTTATTTGACAGAGAGAGAGAGAGAGAGAGAGAGAACAGCAGGGGGAGCAACAGAAGGAGAGGGAGAAGCAGGCTTCCCACTGAGCAGGGAGCTCGATGTGGGGCTCGATACAGGGCTTGATTCCAGGACCCTGAGATTATGACCTGAGCCGAAGGCAGACGCTTAATGGACTGAGCCACCCAGGCGCCCCTTAATGCCTCATTTCTTAAAGAACAAAAGAGCTGAAGCAAATATAGGAAAATACTAAGATGTGTCTAAGCTGGGTAAAGAGTACATAGAGATTAAATACATTATTCTATTTTTGTGTATGCCATATTTTATAATTTTCTAAAGGCTTCAATAAGAACACGTAGAGCAGGCACTTTGGGCTCCAGCAACATCCTAAATCTTTCGGGTCATTTCACCACCATCCGTGATGACAGCCGCCTCCCCAAGCCCGTTGGCCTTCTGGGGGGCCTCCCCTTACAGGAACCTCGGTCATTGTCACAGGGACTGACCCACGCCTGTGGACGCCCTCAGCTCTGAAGTCCCGCAAGCCCTGGGCACTGGCATGACCTGGTCTGTCACTCCCCGCTGGCTGGGATGCCTACCCGCAGGTGCCTCTGAGCATAGAGCCAGAGTAGTAGGGAGGTGCCCCTCCAGGAGCTGGGTCCATCCAGGAACCTCTGCAACTGGACCTCTGCTCTGCCCAGCTCTAGCCCAGCAGGAGAGCTCTCCGCGGGAATCACGTGGACACCAGCACCTGCCCCGGGCCCAGCAGGCCCTGCCCTGAGCCTGCGGTTCCTGCCTCTGCGTTAGGAGAGTCAGCCTGAGCTGAGCCGGGCGTGCACAGGATTCCTACTCAAAAAAATTCATCTCAGCTTTCTCCTAGTGTTAAGGGCTTGTAAACAACCTGAACGCCGTCAGTACCATCAGATCTGTATCATGCACATGAAAAGATGTGGTAGTACGACCTCGTAAGATGCAGATAAGCGGGCGGAGGGGTGGGGTGGGGAAAGCAGGTTACAAAGCAGTATGTGTAAATGTGATCCCATTTTAAGCGCACGCTTAGAAAAAAGTCAGAAGTGAGTATTTATGTAAAGTGGGATTAAGAACTATTTTTTTAATTACTGGCTGTATTTTCTAAATGTTCTACTGTGTTTTAATTGGTTTTTAAAACTGCTATAAGGGTGGGGGAAAATAATTATTCCTCTATTCTTCTAGGTTCTTGGCTGAGACCCAACCTACAATAAAAAGATAGCTTAACAGGAGAAAAACAAGTCCCCCAAAAGATACGAGATTCAAAAGCAACCATGCAGTTGAGGCTTCTATACCTTTCGAAGCTAAGGACAAGGATAGGGGCCTGGGATTTCAAAAGGGAGAGGCTGAGGAAGGCAATTCACAGAAGGGGAGAAGAGAGGATGCCTGGGTGGCTCAGTCATTAAGCATCTGCCTTTGGCTCAGGTCATGATCCCAGGGTCCTGGGATCGAGCCCCGCATCGGGCTCCCTGCTCTGTGGGAAGCCTGCTTCTCCCTCTCCCTCTCCCCCTGCTTGTGTTCCCTCTCTCGCTGTCTCTCTGTCAGATAAATAAAATCTTTAAAAAAAAAAAAAAAGAAAGGTGAGAAGAGCAAATGTTTGGTAAACAAATGTTTGCCCTACCATGCAGGTAAGTCTCTCAGATGAAAATGTGATCTTAGGTAATAGCTCTCTTCCTGGTTACAAGCCCCTTTTCTCAATTCTTTTAGGCAGTTGCGGGGGTGGGGGGTGGTGGGGGGGAGGAGGGCACGGTAAAAAGCTTTTCCTGAGTCTGGGTCTTGATTGCCTTCAGCATAAAATAATCCACTTGCCAAAGTGGCACATTTTGGGTGGCATATTCTACCCCCCAGCCACCTTTGTTAGGTTAAAAAAAAAAATTACACAGGTAGAAAAAATGCACCAAGTACAAAAAAGTACTCAAAAAGTAAATCTTCTTGTCATCTCAGTCCTTAATCCTCCTCCCCCAGAGGAGGACTTTTGTATTCAGAACCAGATTTTATAATCAGAAAAAAGGGACATTTGCAAGGAATGAAGTATTTGTTTCTGGGTTTGTATCTTTCCGTTAACAGACTGGGGAGCTTTTTTTTTTTTTTTAATTTTATTGTGTTATGTTAGTCACCATACAATACATCATTGGTTTTTGATGTGGTGATCCACGATCCATTGTTTTCATATAACACCCAGTGCTCCATGCAGTACGTGCCCTCCTTAATACCCATCACCGGGCTAACCAATCCCCCCTCCCCCCTCCCCTCTAAAACCCTGTTTGTTTCTCAGAGTCCACAGTCTCTCATGGTTCATCTCTCCCTCCAATCCCCCCCGCCCATTTTTCCCTTCCTTCTCCTAATGTCCTCCATGCTATTCCTTATGTTCCACAAATAAGTGAAACCATATGATAATTGACTTATTTCACTTAGCATAATCTCCTCCAGTCCTATCCATGTTGATGTAAAAGTTGGGTATTCATCCTTTCTGATGACTGAGTAATATTCCATTGTATATATGGACCACATCTTCTTCATCCATTCGTCTGTTGAAGTGCATATCAGCTCTTTCCACAGTTTGGCTATTGCGGACATTGCTGCTATGAACAGTGGGGTGCATATGGCCCTTCTTTTCACTACATCTGTGTCTTTGGGGTAAATACCCAGTAGTGCAATTGCTGGGTCATAGGGTAGCTCTATTTTTAAATTTCTGAGGAACCTCCACACTGTTTTCCAAAGTGGCTGTACCAACTCGCATTCCCACCAACAGTGTAAGAGGGTTCCCCTTTCTCCACAACCTCTCCAACATTTGTTGTTTCTTTCCCTGTCCATTTTTGCCATTCTAACTGGTGTAAGGTGGTATCTCAATGTGGTTTTGATTTGAATTTCCCTGATGGCTAATGATGATGAACATTTTTTCATGTGTCTGTTAGCCATTGTATGTCTTCTTTGGAGAAGTGTCTTTTCATATCTTCTGCCCACTTTTTGACTTGATTATTTGTTTTTTGGGTGTTGAGTTTGAGAAGTTCTTTATAGATTTTGGATACCAGCCTTTTATCTGTAGTGTCATTTGCAAATATCGTCTCCCATTCTGTGGGTTGCCTCTTTGTTTTGTTGACTGTTTCTAGAAGAGAACATAGGCAGTAACCTCTTTGACATCGGCCACAGCAACTTCTTTCAAGGTACATCTCCAAAAGCTAGTGAAACAAAAGCAAAAATGAACTTTTGGGACTTCATCAAGATAAAAAGCTTCTGGGGAACTTCTTAGGGCAGGGAAAGAAGTCGAGCTTTGCAATCAGACAGGGTTTTGAACCACGGCTCTGCGACTAGTGTAGGCTTGAGCAAGTCACCAAACCTTTCTAATGCTCAGTTTTCTCATCTTTGAAACACAGATAACCACCCATCCCAACGTTTTGTTGTAAAGATAAGGTGAGATCATGTGTATAAAGCACTTAGTGCACTTAGTGCTTTATACACATGATCTCACCTTATAGATGCCCAGTAACTGCCAGATGTAGTCATTATAGTAATTATTACAGGTGTGAGACACATGACTTTGTGAGATAGGGAAACTGAAGGACTGCATGAAAACCTGCTTTTTGCTCCTTTCCCTGCTTCTGTTCTTGCTAGAACCTGCAATCCCACTTTATACATGCCTCCGAATGCAAATAGTGCAGGTCCTACTTGTAAGGGACAAGGAGTTAATGCCTTTTTTAAAACAGATAACATCTAAGGAAGGACTGGGTGAGAATGAGCAGAGGCAGCTATCAATTTGTATCCCAGACCACCCGAGCTGGGCTAGACATCTCCACAATTCACGCGCCTGGGCTCCAAGGAGTAACACCTGGGCCCCTGTCTTTGTTCTAAGGGGTTCCAATGCCTGAGAGGACAGGTATACCAGACCACAAACCTCAATAAAAACCCTGAGACCTCGAACAAAGACCAGACTCCCTCCTTTCCTTTCTGAGTCTCCCAGACACTCTGTCTGTATCTGCACTCTCTGTCTATACCTACAATAAACTCCGCTCTCACTTCCTGCTAGCTGGCGTTTCATTTCCATCCTGTGCACAGCCAGGGATCCTCTTGACTAGTCCTGCGGGGCCCCCTCTGGGTCCTAGGACCTGGCCTGCCCCCGTCATTTACACTTAGTTAAGTCTTCAGAAATGGACTGATAGACCATTTGTCTGGCAGGGAATAGTTTCTTAGATTAAAAACAGCTATAAAAAATTTCCCTTGAGGGTGATGTGGGCTTCAAGGAAGCACAGACTCCTTTGTAGATTGGTAGCTGGTGGGTGGGGGAAAGAGTTCAGTATGGCAGAAGAAGGCTGAAACCATGCTCTGTAGCTAAAGCGGGCCACATCAGGCTATGGGCAAACCCAAACATATATGCTCTTAAAAGTCTCAGAGAAGGCAAGCAACCAACCAGAGGAAAATAAAGAATTGCGCCCAGGAATGAGGAAATTAATATGCATTTGTCCTTTGTGCTGAACCCAGTGTCCTCATCTTCTGTGGGTGAGCAATCCTCTGCATGCAAAGACTAATAGTTTAGGGCACAGAACTTGGAGTATTGTATTATTGTCATAGAGATTCGGGGTGGGGGACAGGCATGGTGGGGCCAGGTAAGGCTCTCATGCTTACTGAGTCCTGACTACGTGTAAGGCAATTTATACACATTTTTTTTAAAGATTTTATTTATTTATTTGACAGAGAGAGACACAGCGAGAGGGGAACACAAGCAGGGGGAGTGGGAGAGGGAGAAGCAGGTTTCCCCCCGAGCAGGGAGCCCGATGCGGGGCTCAATCCCAGGACCCTGGGATCATGACCTGAGCCAAAGGCAGACGCTTAACGACTGAGCCACCCAGGCGCCCCTATACACATTTTTTTTTTTTATCCTTTGAATCTTCATCACCTTGTGAGGTAGATGTTACTGCCTCATTTGGAGATGAAACACTCAGGATTAGGGAAGCTAATGACTTGATTAAAGTCACACAGTTACTAAGTGATGAAGCTGAAACTCAAACTCAAAGGCTGACTTACACCAAGCCAGCAGCCTTTCCCTCTACACCATACTGACTTGTCAACTGTCATGAAGATTTCTGTAGTGGAAAAGCAAGGGCTCTCGCTTTAGAAAAGTTGGATTCAATTCTGGAGACTTTCTATGTGGACCAGAGTCCATCGTTTGATATCTCTGGACCTCGGTCTTCATATTGGCAAAATGGGGATCATGACACCTGTAGCAGTCACTGAGTGGCTGGGCAGATCAAATGGGTCTGACAGCGCTGCTTCAACTTGAAAGAGCTATGTGAATATTAGTGCTTATTATTAGGGGCCAGACTTTCAGGAGGTTTCTGAAGGAGACTATGCCCAGGAAGGTACCAGATGCATGGTAGGCCCTCTGCTTGAGCCTGGGGAATGAGATGGAGGGAGTGCCTTGGCTGGCCCAGAACAGGAGGGCTGTGCACAGTATTTGGTGCTTTATAGCAGATCAGTAAACATTAACTGAAATTAATCCAAGCACAGCACGGGAAGTGGTTTGGGTGAAAACGGATTCTTCCATTAAATATTTGTTACTCGTTCTGTGCAAGGCCCTGAGCTGAGATCTGGGGAGATAAAGGCAAATAAAACAGGTCCTTTATAACACGAGATAGAGGGGTGCCTGGCTGGCTCAGTCAGTAGAGTGTGAGACTCTTGATCTTGGGGTTGTGGGTTTGAGCCCCACATTGGGTATAGAGATTACTTAAAAATAAAATCTTAAAAAATTTTTAAAAAAATAACATGAGATAGTAAGTGCTAAATACCACCAGGGAAAACTTCTCTGGAGCTGCTGGGGAAATAGAAATGAAAGACCAGACTCTTGCTCAAAGAGCTCCCATCTGGGAGAGGCTTATGCTAAATCCCAGGCCAAGCAATCAGGTTCATCAGAGTAGGGAAGAGCTGTGGGTGGTCAGAGGGGGAGGGAAGACTCTTGTCTGGGGGCAAGAGGCTGAGCGATAGGGAAGGTGGGAAGAGGTGGGTGGCAAATTAAGGTCCTTGGTTCTTTGTTCTAATTCAGTGGGTGGTCAACATCAATTTGAACAGTGGACAATGGTGGGTTTAAGGGGTGGAGAGGAGGGGACAGGGAGGAATGAGGTTGGGAGGGAGGGACTGGTGATGTGCTGGGAAGAATGGGGTATGGGGGTGGAGGGAACACGGGTAGGAGTGGTCCGGAGAGGAATTCTTTGCTGAAAGAATGGGTCAGAGGCTGGGTTTTTCTTCTCATAGACCACTTCATGATATGGGGAGATACAATGTATAAAATCTTGCACTTATTAGATTCATACCCTTAGTCATTTAAATTTTCTGAACCTCAAGTACTTTATAAAATGAGGCTAAGTATTTGTACTTCATAGGATTGTTGTAAAGAATGAATTAGACTGGGCTGCCTGGGTGGCTCAGTCGGTTAAGCGTCTGCCTTCGACTCAGGTCATCCCACATCGGGCTCCTTGCTCAGCTCTCCTCTGCCTGCCGCTCCCTCTGCTTGTGTTCTCTCTCTGACAAATAAATTTTAAAAATTTAAAAAAAAAGAATGAATTAGACCAATTCCATATCATCTGAGCCCCAGGAGACACATCCAGGAATCTTCCTAGCAACACTATGTGTAATAGAAAACACTGGAAGCATTGTAAGTGTCCCTTAATTCAACAAATACACAAATTATAATGTATTCATAAAACAGATTACTATATAGCCAAGAAAATGAATGAATTAGATTCTACACATCAGGCGTGCCTGGCTGGCTCAGTTGGTGGAGCATATGACTCTTGATCTTGGGGTATAAGTTCCAGCCCCATGTTGGGTGTAGAGATTACTTAAAATTAAATCTTTAAGGGGTACCTGGGTGGCTCAGTCAGTTAAACCTCTGCCTTCGGCTCAGGTCATGATCCCAGGGTCCTGGGATTGAGCCCCGCATTGGGCTCCCTGCTCAGTGGGGAGCCTGCTTCTCCCTCTCCCTCTGCCACTCCTCCTGCTTGTGCTCTCTCTCTCTCTCTGTCAAATAAATAAATAAAATCTTTTGAAATAAAAAAAATAAAATCTTAAAAAAAAGAATTCTATACATCAACAAGAATGAATCTCAGGAATATAACATTGAATGAAAAAATAAGTTACAGAAAAATATATATACTCTAATTCCTTTTATTTAAAGTTCAAAAACACACAAAACTAAGAAAATACTCTTTGAGGATACAAATATGTAACTATAAAGAAAAGTGAGGGAGAAAGGCAGAAAATTTAGGAGTGTGATTATCTCTGGAGTGAGATGGAAGTTGACGGGATGTGGGAGGGGCACTAGAGTTTCCAAGGTAACAGTAATATTCATTTTAAAAAATGTGTTTATTTTACAGAGAGAGAAAGAGAGAGAGTGTGTGCGCATGCAGGGGAGGGGCAGAGGGAGAGAGAATCTCAAGCAAACTCCCCACTGAGTGTGGAGCCCGATGCAGGGCTCGATCTCATGACCCTGAGATCATGAGCCAAAATCAAGAGTTGGACACTCAACTGACTGGCCCCAATAATATTCATTTTTAAAAACTGGTTTTGGGTGCAGGAGTTTTGTTGTATCATTGTTTTTTATACCTTATGCATATTTGTATAAGTATTCTTTTTTACATACTTAATACAAACAATTAAAAAAAAACCCCGTCCCATCTAATAACAACTGCTATAAATTACACAATAGTGTAATAATAGGGCGCCTGGGTGGTTCAGTCAGCTAAGGGTTTGACTCTTTTTTTTTTTTTTTTTTAAAGATTTTATTTATTTATTTGACAGAGAAAGACACAGCGAGAGAGGGAACACAAGCAGGGGGAGTGGGAGAGGGAGAAGCAGACTCCCCGCCGAGCAGGAAGCCTGATGCGGGACTCGATCCCGGGACTCCAGGATCACGACCCGAGCCGAAGGCAGTCGCTTAACCAACTGAGCCACCCAGGCGCCCCAGGGTTTGACTCTTGATTTCCACTCAGGTCATGATCTCAGGGTCCCGAGATCAAGCCCTGTGTGGACTCTGTGCTGAGCATGGAGCCTGCTTAAGATTCTCGTTCTTGCTCTCCCTCTCCCTCTGCAACAGCCCCCACCTGTGCCCCCCTGCTCGCACGCATGTGCGCTTTCTCTCTTAAAAAAAAAAAAAATAAGTAAATAAAATAAAAGGAAACAAACAAATTTAGGAATTAGCTTTGAATGATTTGGCTTATTATGAATTAGCTTCTGGCTTATTAGCCTTTTGGCAAAGTGATGGTTTGAGGAATTATTCACTTGGACAGCTGGCTTTCTGTGATGTGCTTGTTGGAAAATGGGCCTGGAATCTGGTGTTGAGTAAGATCGGGGCTGTTAGAAGGAAGCAAGGTGGCCAAGGCTGGAGGAGCCTAGAGGAGTAGGGGAGGTTTGTGGGAGGCTTGGCTGAGTCCTGAAGAATGAGTA
Organism: Neomonachus schauinslandi; assembly: GCF_002201575.2. Classification (NCBI taxonomy): domain Eukaryota; kingdom Metazoa; phylum Chordata; class Mammalia; order Carnivora; family Phocidae; genus Neomonachus; species Neomonachus schauinslandi. Next base: position 56,302,446 of record NC_058413.1, on the reverse strand, counting down.
AGCGCTAACCAGTGCTGTCAACTCTCCTCCTTAATAGCCCCCAGAAATGCCCACTTCTCCCCACCCACAAAGCCAGCCCCCAGGTCCAGACTCCTGGCATCTGGCCCCTGGTCCCCTACTGTGGAGGCCTCCTGATGGGTGTCCTGGCATCCACTCTGACCCCCTTCGGTGCACCACACCAGAACCAGAGGGAAATTTCGCATATATAAATCTGATTTATTTTCCCTGCTTGACACCATTCAATGGCTTTCCGTGGCTCATAGGATAATAATCACAATTAACCTCATTGCTTATTGGGACAATGAGAGGAGTTAACGCATGGGAAGCATCTGGAAGAGTGCCTGGCACACAGTGAGTGCCACACCCATGTTAGTTTAGCTCTTACTATAGCGACGAGGCTGTGCTCCTCCCTGTACCTCCACCTTGCACAACGTGTCCCATTTCACCTGGGATCTTTCCCCTAATCTCCAGGTACCCTCCACTTGTCTTCTTGCCATTCTTAGAATGCACCATGTTCCTTCTTCCTTCAGGAACTAGCTCTTTGGGACTTAGCCATGTGGTGACTTACTTGTTCCGAGAAGTGTCTTGAAACACGCTCCCCGCTTCCACAGACAACGTGCTCCTCCAGGGCGGACACAGGCTAATTTGTCTCCCCTTCCTCAGTGCCAAGCACAAAGTGAGCATCAGCAAGCTTTGCTAAAGAAAAGAATGGACACACCGAGGCTCTGAACAGTGGAAGCCAGAGCCTGAGCTTACTTATTTCCTGCCACCCTCGTGGTGACAAAGCTGATTTCGCACTGTGTGGGCTGCTGTGTGACCTGGTCACTGGCCCAGCGTTCTGGGGGCTGCAGGGGGAGTTTCCTGAGGACTTGGCCCCTGGGAACCACTCAGCCAAAGCCTGAGCAGGAGTCCCAGGACAGCCAAAGCGAAAGCATCTTTTCGTTAGTGATTGGCAAGATTGCAAAATAAGAGGCAAGAGACCGTGTCAGCCTTGGTTAGATCTTGGAAGCTGTCCTGCTCCGTTCCACGCTTGCCTTCCTCAGTCTTCAGAAAGGGACTGACAGACCATTTGGGCCCGCGATGCAGGTCGTTCATGGGTCTGCCCCATGTGTGAGCATCGAGTGAGCACTCAGTGAAGAGGGGGACTAAGAGACGAGAGCCAGGAGCTGCTTGGAGCTCAGCGCTCCAGGGGAGGAAACAGGGCAGGTAGGAGCACCATTCACATCCACACGGGGTGCCGACTGCACCCACAGGGATCCGACCAATCTGGTGCACAGAGAATGCCCGATGTTTCTAAGGCAAATGTATGGCGGTGGGGGGGGGGGCTCACGTGTCAGCCATCTCCTCCTGCACAGACGACGCTTTCAGCAGAACTGGGTTTGGAGGCATGGGCAGCTGTTTATCATGTGACGGGGACAGGGAGGGCAGGCGGGGCGTCATTTGAAGAAGAGGGAACAGCATATGCTAAGACACAGAGGCCTGAAGCAGCACAGGGCTGCTGTGGTATTATAAGCAGGTCTGGAGGAGTATAAGGAAGTGTGGAGGGCAGAAGGGGGCGCGGGGGAGCAAAAGACCAGGCTGAAGAGGAAGGCAGCTTTATGTCATGGCAGTGGGGAGCCAATAAAAGGTTTCCAGGAGGGGAAAGGCATGATGAGATTTTCGTTTTAGCAAGGTCATGCCGGTAGTCTGTGTGGGGCTTAGAAGGAAAGAAGGGAGACAGCTAGGAGGCTGTCATATCAGTCCCAGTGAGAGACGACTCGGTCTGACTTAGGGCTGAGCGCAGGAGACTGATTTAAGACACCTTTGCTCACAAGAACAGACAAGACTAGGTGACTCATCTGTCAAGTATGTATGCTCCTTAATGTTTAAGAAAACATGTACATGTGTGAGGGAGGAGAGGTATGGAGGTGAAGGAGGCCCATCCTTACCCTTATAGGGGTGAGGTCAACACACAGCTGTTCATCACATTGACCGAGTACCCACTTGGCTCCTGCACACAGATGAACACAATACAAAGTCCACAGCGGCACGTGGGCACGGAGCAGTACTGTGAAGTGCTGCAGCAACAGGTGCAGGAGGGACAATTCTAGCTTGTGGAAATGGGTGAGGCCAGATGGAGAGGTGGCATGACAGGGGACCCTTGCAATATGGGGTGCATGATGCTTTGGGAGGCCACTCCAGGCCAGGGGAAGAGTATGAGCAAGGGCACAGTGCTGTCAAGGCCCAAGGAACTGTGATTTGGTCTGCTGCTCGTGTGTGTGTGTGTGTGTGTGTGTGTGCATGCGCGCATGTCTAAGGTTAGAGAGGGAGAGAGAGAGGACCTGGTGAGGGCAGCCACGGGTGGGCTATGGTGAGCCTCCACCACCAGCCTAAGGAGCAGGGATGGGTTGGGTCAGCTCTAGAAGGTCACAAAGGCTTCTGTGCAAGGCAAAGGGCATGGTCTGAGCTATGCTTTAGGAAGATCAGTCTGGTACCGTGTTCAATACAGCAGGAGGGTCAAGCCCTTGCCAGAGTGAGGAGGTCAGTAGGTGGTCTTCAGCATAACCACCATGAGAGATGATGATGCTCTGGACAACTTTTCTAGAAAAAAATGAATCCCAGGGGACAGATATGTGAAATATTGCCAAGGCAGCCTACGTAAGTAAGAGTCCACAAGTGTTTATTGTCTGTTCGCTGTTTTTGTCTGTTTGCTGTTTATTGTCTACAGGGCCGGGCTGTGTGCTAGGCACCGAGGGTGTGGGCAGCTTCAGGCCCATTTAACAAGGATCCCTGGCTGGGCAAGGATCCCAAGGCCGGGTGGGGGAGAAGAAAGGAAACAGTTGTTGCCTTTTGAGTAGGTACCAGGTCCTGTGCCAGAAACTTGATATACATAATCTCACTTAATCTCAAAGCTATCTTCCAATGGGAGAAGTAAGATGATCTTCCTTTTTTCAGATATGGAAACAGATTCTGAAGGGTGAAGTGACTTGCCCAAGTTCATGCCAACTAATTAGGGGAACCCTCCAAAGACAGGGCTTTGACTCCAATACCAGGAGTCGCCATGGAAGCCATCTAGACCTTTCTTGCATTCATTTTCCCCACTACATATGTAGATATCAGTAATAATATCAGTGACTAGCAGTCAGGAGGTACCAAGAATTGTTCCAGGCACTTCATATAACCTGACTAATTTAATACTCGCAACCACCCTGTGAGTTAGATGCTATTATTATCTGCATTATATAAACAAGGAAACTGAGACACAAAGGGGCTAATAACTTATCCAAGGAGATCTCGTGGTGGAAAAATTATAGGGTTTACCAAAGATACAGATGTAGTGAAAAGAAGGGCCACATGCACCCCAATGTTCATAGCAGCAATGTCCACAATAGCCAAACTATGGAAAGAGCACAGATGTCCATTGACAGATGAATGGATAAAGAAGATGTGGCGTATATATACAATGGAATACTATTCAGCCATCAAAAAAATGAAATCTTGCCATTTGCAAGATTTGTAAGTGGAAAAGACAGGTTTTCAATCTGGGCAGTCTGGTTCAACACCCAAGCTCTTAACCAATGTGTTATACCTGAGGGATAACCAGACGACTCTGCAGGGCATAAAGCAAATCACCTAGTGTGCTTGCTTGCACGATTTTATATCTATGCATGTTTATTCCTTCAGCAGTTATTGAGGGTTTTTTGTTTTGTTTTGTTTTGTTTTTTAACATTCCAGAGCCTATGTTCAGCACACCAAGGCTCCCGGGATATCCAACAAGAGCCTGCCCTCACGTCTGGTGGGGACACAGAAATGAACAGTTACATCGAGGTACAGGGAAACCATCAGAGAGTTTGAGCAGAGGTCTGACATGATCTAAACTAAGTTTTAACATGCTCATTCTGCCTGCGGTGTAGACAATAAACCTTAGGAGGGTAAGGGTGGGAGTCAGAAGACCAGTGAAGGTTGGTGCAGTTGATCAGGACAGAGATGTGACTGGCCTGGGCAGTTGCATGACAGCTAGGGTGTCACTGGATTGGCCAAGAGCTCTGTTTCAACACCCTGGGGAGTAGGGAGACTATGGTCTTCTACTAACTCTTGGTTCCACCACCTGCTGACTTTGTTGGGTCTCCGGACAGGTCTTTTCAGCTGGACCAATGTGAGATGCTTGGGTCAGAGTGTCTCTAAGGTCGAATATCATGAGCCTGCTTACCTTCTGCTGGTGATTTTGCCTAGCCGTGTAAACTCTGTACCACGGCCTCATGGTGCCATCTCCCACCTTTCGTTTCTGCCACTTTCCCAATTGTTGATCTCCTCCAGCCACACTGGCTTCCTTTTTCTTCCTCAGATAGTCAAGCTTGTCCCTACCTCAGTGCGTTTTCACTTGCTGTTCCCTCAGCTTAGGAAGCACTTTCCCTTGATAATCACATGGCTGGTCCTTCTCAACCTGATCTCAGCTCAAATGTCATCTGCTCAGAGAGGCCATTTTCTAACCACCTTGACTTAGGTAGACCTGCAATCTGCCATATCGTTTCTCCTAGTTTACATTTCTCCTACAATTTACAATAAACTGAAATCATCTTATTTAGCATCTTTATTGGGTTTTCCCAATACAGTGTCAGTTCCATGAGAGCAGAGACCTCGTCTGTCTTTGTTCATGACGCTTACCCAGTGCTTTGAACAGTGTGTGGTCCATACATAGACATGCGATAAATATCTGTTGAACAAATGAATGAATGAATGGATGGAGGGATGAGTGAGCCATCTTTCAGCTTTTTCTAACATATAAGCTAGAACAGGACATTACCCATTTTCAGAGTCAGAATCCCTTTTTCATTTATTTATTTATTATTTTTATTTTTTTAAAGATTTTATTTATTTATTTGTGTGTGAGAGAGAGCAAAAGTAGGGGGGAGTGGCAAGCAGAGGGAGAAGCAGGCTCCCCACTGACCAAAGAGTCTGATGCGGGACTCGATCCCAGGACCCCAGGATCATGACCTAAGCCGAAGGCAGATGTTCAACCGACTGAGCCACCCAGGTGTCCCTCCCTTTTTCATTTAAAGATTAAAAGCCCAGATCTAGGGGAGGGGATGAATATACATTCTCAGGAATTTTTTTAAGTCATGGACTCACAGACTGTTCAGGTTGGGTGGGAACCGTCTTAATCTTTAGTCAGGCAGACCTGGGTTCCAATTCCAGCTCTGTTCCTCGCTGGCTCCACAAGCACATATAAGTCACTTAAACTTAACCTCTTTTTTTTTGAGAGAGAGAGAGAGAGAGAGCATGAGCCGGGGGTGGGGGGAGTGCAGAGGGAGAGAGAGAGAATCTTAAGCAGATTCCTTGCTGAGCATGGAGCATGGAGCCTGTTGGGGGGCTCCATCTCATGACCCTGGTATCATGACCTGAGTCAAAATTAAGAGTCCAACACTTAACCGACTGAGCCACCCAGGTGCCCCTACGTCACTTAACCTCTTGAGCCTCCATTTCTGCAGCTATAAAATGGGGATAATAATGCCTACCTTGGAGGAGGCATTAAATTAGATATTAGATACAAAGTGCCTGGGACATCGTTGGTCCCATCAGTAAAGGTTACTTCCTCTTCTCTCTGAGGAGGCACCACATAGGTCCTGCAACACATGTCAAACAAATGGTGGGACCTACTCCAAGGCCTCCTGCAGATGAGGAAACTGGAGCCCAAAGAGGCAAAGTGGCCCTCCGGGTCCCAGAGCATGTGAATGTCAGAGTGTGGCTTGGAGCATGGCTTAATTCACAGGCCCGGACTTTTTTATCCTCCCTATGCTCTCCTGCTTCGGTTTTCTCCACTGTTCTGCGCAGCGTTCTGGTCCCATCCTGGGTTTTGTATGCATCCGCACAGCGCCTCAAGCCTCGGGGGGATTTCTAGGCTGGGAGGAGGCCTGTGCCAAAGCTAGTAAACAAAGCTAAATACTTCACAAACTTTGTAAAAAGTGTTTACACACAGGCTTACTCCTGGCTTAGAGGGGTAAACGATCTCTGAAGTAAGTTCTCACTGGCTGGAAATACAGGCAGAACCACACTATTCTATTCACCAACCCCAAACTGTGTTCCCAGGTCATCCTGTTCAGCGCGCAGTGCTCACGGATGCCACCCAAGTGCCTGGCCTTGTGCTGGGCCCTCGGCCCCCAAGGACCAGCGAGACTGGGGTGGAGGCAGTGACCACACAATGCACTCTGAGCTGAGACAGAGAAATGCAGGAAGCTGAGGGAGCCCAGAGGAGGGCCCCTAGCCCAACCTGGTAGAAGGCTGCAGAGAGGGTTTCCTAGGGAGATAACATCCGAATTTTACTTACATCTGAAATTTACTTTTTTTTTTTTTCTATATGAGGAGTATTCTCTTGTTCTGGTAACATGGTTTTCACCAAACCTGGAAAACATGTGGTTGAGGGGACAGGAACTACCCCAAAAGCACTTTAATTTTTGCTTTCTTGGAGGTTTGGGTAATCCTGATTGGCCCATGGGATCCTAATGTGGGCATTTGTATCCTAATGTGGTCATGCCATATGTATGACCCTGAAAAGAAAATAAAACAAAGAAAATCCCTTTGCAAAGATCTCGTGGTGGAAAAATTATAGGGTTTACCAAAGATACAGATGTAGTGAAAAGAAGGGCCACATGCACCCCAATGTTCATAGCAGCAATGTCCACAATAGCCAAACTATGGAAAGAGCACAGATGTCCATTGACAGATGAATGGATAAAGAAGATGTGGCGTATATATACAATGGAATACTATTCAGCCATCAAAAAAATGAAATCTTGCCATTTGCAACAACTGGATGGAACGGGAGGGTATCATGCTAAGCAAAATAAGTCAGTCAGAGAAAGACAATTATCAGATGATCTCACTCGTGAGTGGAATTTAAGAAACAAAGCAGAGGATCATAGGGGAAAGAGATGAAAAAATAAAACAAGATGAAACCAGAGAGGGAGACAAACCATAAGAGACTCTTAATCATAGGAAACAAACTGAGGGTTGCTGGAAGGGAGGAGGGTAGAGAGATGGGGTAACTGGGTGATGGGCATTAAGGAGGGCATGGGATGTAATGAGCCCCGGGTGTTACATAAGACTGATGAATCACTGACCTCTACCTCTGAAACTAATCATACACTATATGTTAATTAATTGAATTTAAATAAAACAAGTAAATTTTTAAGAAGGAAAAAAAATCAAGGAAGGGCTCAAAGGATGATAATGCCCCACTAGCCAAGTAAAGGCTAATTTGAGCATCAAAATAAATAATGGATATGATGGATTAAAACCCCTTGAATAAAATACAATTCTCTGGGGAAAAAATGATCGGGTTTAGCCACAACCGAAGAGTAAGTTTGGGGCAGATCACTTAAAACCTGTGGGTCTTTGTAAGCAGAGCTCTAACAAACCAGCACCAGTCCTAATCAATGGCGGCTCCGTGGCTGCCCGCGCTCCTACCCCCAGCCTCCTGGTCACTGCGTGCTAGCAGCCTTCAACCCGAGGTCCGTCCTCCCAGATGGGGGGTTTTATTTGCCGTCTAACAGAGCTGGAGTCACCAAAGTGAAAAACCTCAACTGAGGTTTAGACTTCTTCAAAAAGTAAAACGAGTTTTCATCAACACAAGAGGAAGTATCTCCACAGCTTCTTCATCCGCACAATCCGCTTCCCCAGAGAGCCTCACAGAGTGGCGAGGACAATGGTTCCTGAAGCCATTACGTCAGCAACAACGGGCACCAGAGAAAAGCACTTTTTCAGCTTTTTGTAAGATCTTCATAAAATGCTGCAGCTTCCTCTTTAGTCGTGAGAAAGCTTGTTCCTAATTGCTTCAAAACACGGACATGCTAGAATATGTCACGTAAGAATCAATATGGCGAGGGGAGGCGGGTGGGGGATGGGCTAACTGGGGGATGGGCGTTAAGGAGGGCATGTGATGTGACGAGCACTGGGTGTTATACACAACCGGTGAATCACTGAACACTACATCTGAAACTGATGATGTACTGTATGTTGGCTAGTTGAATTTAAATTAAAAAAAAAGAATCAATATGGCTCCCATGTAATCCGGACACTGCACCCCCCTTTACCAACCATGTACAAACGATTCCTGAGAGAAACAGACGTTTCAACAGAACAGACTGCTTTGAATCTTCCTTGGGGAGCAAAATTTAAAGTGGCTTCTTCTTCAGGAACTATTCCCAGAACTGCTGGTCTCTTCTTTCTTCCTGCTAATGGTCAGAGCCTGCTCACCCTTTGCAGTGCGGGTGACCTGGTACAAGAGACTCTTTTCTTCAGCCGTCACAACTGTTTTGTGGATGAAGACATGCAGGTGACAGACACCATCCCCACTGCTCCCTCGCAGGGGGAGGAGGAGGGAATTAATCACTGCTGAGGGCTCCCAGGCCGCAAGGTTTGTGCCAGACACCTGCCATATGCCACTTAATTTCATCCTTATAATAGCCCACTGAGAGCAAGGAAGGTTTATTTCCAAAACAGTTTGATATTGTCTTGACTTTTCAGGGGTGGGACCAGGAGTTCAGAGATATTTAAGGTCACCTAGCTGAGAGGTGACAGGGTAGAGAGGGAACTCACCCTCTGTGAAGATAACACCTGTGATGTTTCCTTACCACTCCTCAGGGAGTCAAGCGGGCAACGGGCAGAATAATGGATGAGCTTATCCCTCTGCAGAGCAGCCCTGCAAAGCCTGGATGCCTCCCAGGCCCAGAGCAGGAAGCTCACATCTGAGCAGGACCATGTGAATAATGATTCCCATTTAGTGAACATTTATTATAAGCCAGGCACTATGCCAAATGCCCTGCAATATTGTCGGTCTAAACTTCTTCCAAATTCTGCGAAATAAGGATTTTAAAACCCAATTTGCAAGTAAGGAACCTGGGACCAAGAGAAGTTCAGCAACTTGCCCAAGGGACTTGTTAGACAAAGGGTGGGGATCTGAATTCACATCCCACACACTCCTTGTGTATCTAGAAGCTGTTGGAATCAGTGAAGCCTGATAGGGTTGAGGCAACTTCCTGTTTGTCTCAGAGAGTTCAAGGAGGCACCACGGGCCAAGGGAAGGACAATCTCCATGGGACTTACTAAGAGACTAAAACCCCCACTGAAGATACACAGAAAGCCGGATAAAGAAGGGGGAGGTGAGGGTTTCACTGGAGACTGGATAGTATTGTCCATCTCTGTCCCTGCCTGTGCCCCACCCTGACCCCAAGATGGGAAGGCCAAAGGAAGCTTCTTCCTTACTTAAGCCAACTGAGGGGGGCTTCCTGGAAACCATCCAGAGAATGTAGCCTGTGTGCCTGGACATTTAGTGAGAGTACAGATGGGTACCTGACTGGCACCTGAAAAGGTCTATTGGCTAGAGGCTTGTTTAGGGCGCCCACTGGTGGCCAAATCAGGAGATGGTGGTGCTTTAGGAACAGCCCAGCAAGGATGCCTGAGGTTTTCCCAATGGGCCAGATGTGCCCCCATGGAGAGGAGTTGGATTAAGACGACCTCCTAGAAGGGCACGTGGCACCTCAGAGGGGACGAACTGGAGCTGAGCTGAGGAAAAAAGTATAGCTTCAGCCAGAGAAGGCAAAGCCAAATCAAGGGACTTCCCCAGGGATGGGGAAAGGTTGCGAGGGACCCACAGACCTTCCTATAAGACAAATGCCAATGATTTTGCACGGCTATCTTGAAGAAGGACCCAATGCCACGTTACATCTGCAACAGTCAAGTTAATCCTTGTCTGCCCCTTATCCTCCTGTCCACTTGCACCTAATAGGGTGTTGGAGTGGGGTGGGGGTTGGGGGCCAACAGCAGCTGGAGAATGGGGGTGGAGGTGCCCAGCCCACCAAGGGGACCCACTTAGAGACGACTAGCTAGATGCCAAATCCCTTTATTTTATTTTGTTTATTTTATTTTATTTTTTAAAGAGTTTTATCTATTTACTTGAGAGAGAGTGAGAGAAGAGAGAGAGAGATGCAGACCCCCCCCAACTGAGCAGGGGGCCTGATGTGGGGCTCGATCCCAGGACCCCAAGATCATGACCTGAGCTGAAGGCAGACACTTAACTGAGTGAGCCAGCCAGACGCCGCGCCACATCCCTTTAGACACTGGTCTCAGTCACACCCTTCTGAGGCCAAGGGGACAACCATTCAAAATAGTTAATTTTCTTATAATGATGAAATACTCCACATCTGGAATGAGTCATATATTTTTTTGTATTAGAAGGGTTCAGCCTAATCTCCCTTTAAGTGTTGTCATTCCTGGGGCGCCTGGATGGCTCAGTCGGTTGAGTGTTCTACTCTTGGTTTCGGCTTGGATCATGATCTCAGGGTCGTGGGATGAGCCCAACATTGGGCTCCATGCCCAGTGGGGAGTCTGCTTGGGGTTCTCTCTCTCCCTCTCCATACCCTCCCACCTACCCACCCTGACCCCGCTTGCATGCACACTCTCTCTCTCTAAAATCAATCAATCAGTCAATCAATCTTTAAAAAAATTTAAATGTTGTCGTCATTCCTTTGCTCTGGAATAGGAGTGGGAGGTGCCTGTTGCCTTAAATAAGCACCTGGTTACACTGTGGCTGCTCAGGTCCATCCCTCACCCACTGTGAGCACAGACGTTCCCAAAGGAAAAGGCCTACTCTGCACGGGAATGGCACAAGCCATGGAGGGGAGGAGGGGGCGGCACAGTGGAATCCAGCACTGAGAAGACACTTTGTGCTTTGAGCAGACACTTTCTCATGTTCCTGGGGAGGTGGTTAAGGAGCTCTGGACGGAAAATGCCTGTCCCCTCAGACACGGCTCACAGGGTCACTGTGTTTCTCCAATGTCCCCAGGGGGACTGTGCCAAGTTAAGCAAGCCCAGGGGAGCCCGCCCAGCAAGCATCACTTACTTTGGGATCAGTGGGAGGCATATTGCTCTTATAAAAAGATAGATATTACTTTTTCCCTTTTAATATATGTATTCATTTATTAAGAGATATTTACTGGCATCCACTGTGAGCCTGACACTGTGCACATTCTGGGTATAACTTGCAGGTTTAATAAGAGCCTTTTGGGAAAACAAGAAGTGTCACCTCACTAAGTGTACTTGTCAATTCCCAGATGTTGCCCTCCATTTCAAAAATCAATACAAGGAGGGCAGTGCATGTCTTGGAGGTGAGGAGCTATGGCAGCTCTCTTGGATGGAAGTGTTCTGGCGCCATCCTGGCTCTTAGCAGGCCTCTCTCCAGAGCTGGACTCTGTACCTGCTTCCCGCCCGCTGCCCCCCCTTGGCCAGGGTCCAGCTCCAAAGCTGCCTGGAACCGTGGGAATCCAGCGCTCAGGACCCTGCCAAGGCCCTACCAGGCCATCTGGGTGAGCCCTGGGTGACAGAACAGGGTGGGGTCCCTGTCTCCAGACGGCTCCTGTAGCCACACTAAAAGCAGTCAGTGAGCATTCTTCCACTGACACAACAGACTAGGTTAGCAGCTCACTCATAGGATTTGCTGGGACTAAGGGATTCAACGTGGATGGCGATGAAACACAGTGAATTCCTTTGAATTTTTTTCTTTTTGTTGCAAAAGTCATATATGCTCTTTGTTGAAAAGTTGAAAAATGTAGAGAAGGCAAAAGAAAAATAGCTATTAACTTCACTACCCAAAGATAAGCTTATTTATTTATTTATTTATTTACTTATTTACTTATTTATTTATTTTAAGGAAGCTCTATGCCCAACATGGGGCTTGGACTCATGACCTCGAGGTCAGGAGTGGCATGCTCTATCGACTGAGCCAGCCAGGAACCCCAGCACTTTTATCTTTTTTTTTTTTTAAGATTTATTTATTTATTTTAGAGAGAGAAAGAGACGGCGCGTGTGCGAGCAGGGGGAGGGGCAGAGGAGAGAGAGAGACTCCCCACTGAGCATGGAGCCCAACATGGGGCTTGATCTTACGACCCTCAAGACCTGAGCTGAAATCAAGAGTTGGACACTCAACCGAATGAGCCACCCAGGCATCCCCGCCCAGGACTTTTGTCTTTCAATATGTTGTGTGAAAAACTGATCCACCTTCCCCCTGCCTGCCTGTTGCCCTCCCAACACACACACACATACAACACATGCACACACATCACACATACAATGCACACATGCACACACATCACACATACGATACACACATGCACACACATCACACATACGATTCACACACGCACACACGTCACACACACGATACACACATGCACACATGTCACACACACGATACACACAGCACATCACACATATGATACACACATGCACACATGTCACACATACGATACACACATGCACACACGTCACACGATTCACACATGCACACACATCACACACACGACCCACACATGCACACACATCACACATACGACTCACACATGCACACACATCACACATACTATACACACATGCACACATACGATTCACACATGCACACACCACACATGCGACTCACACATGCACACACACCACACATACGACTCACACATGCACACGCATCACACATACGACTCACACATGCATACACATCACACATACGACTCACACATCCACACATATCACACACATATATTACACACACACACTGCCTATGCTTACACACCATATATGCATATATGCATCATATACACTCCCCTCATACACATACACACACCCTCCCACATCATGAGGAGAACTAAAGAATTTTGTAAAATCCTTTGACCAGAACTGTCAATAAGTCTTTCCTTTATTTGAAAGAGAGAACCAAGGGGTGGAATTTTCCGAAACTTGACAGGCCTACAAATCACCTGGGAACTCTATTAGGAGCACAGATTTCTGGCTTCACCCACCCCCCCCAAGGGTTCTGACTCAGCAGAGGTGCAGGTTTGGTGTAAGGCTAAGACAGGTTAGTAAGCACTCAGGTGACTCTGACAGAGGACTTGGGAAACCTTACCTAGAGAGACACTGTGTTCAAGGGTGATGGGGCACATTTTGGTTCTTCTGAAGAGCAGGAAATAAACTCACCTCATCCCTCTCAGCAGGACAGGGGCTGGGGCTGGGGGCTTGCAGACTCAGGCCCTACTACTTAAATAAGACGGTCTCCTCTCGGCATTGCCTTTTAGGATGGTCCCAACCATCTGTGCGGAAAGGTACATCCCCTGCCCAGCTAGGTGTGTAATGGGGGGGAGGGGGACTGAAGGGACAGAACAGTGAGGGAAAGGAGCCCCATCCCTCCAGGGCGTCTGTGGAGAAGAGTGTGGCCGGTGGGCAGCAGGACCAAACAGCCAGGGGTACTTCTCCATTGACGCCCCAAGAGACCCAGGAAGACTGAAGCTCCTCTGGGGGCACCTGGCTGGCTCAGTAGGTGAAGCGTCTGACTCTTGGGGTCTGCTCAGGTCTTGATCTCAGGGTTGGGAGTTCAAGCTCCACACTGAGCACACTGAGTGTGGAGTCTACTTAAAAAAAAGAAGACTGGGGCGCCTGGGTGGCTCAGTCGTTAAGCGTCTGCTTTCGGCTCAGGTCATGATCCCAGGGTCCTGGGATCGAGCCCCACATCAGGCTCCCTGCTCGGCGGGGAGTCTGCTTCTCCCTCTCCCACTCCCCCTGCTTGTGTTCCTGCTCTCGCTATCTCTCTCTCTGTCAAATAAATAAATAAAATCTTTAAAAAAAAAAAAAAAAAGAAGAAGAAGACTGAAGTTCCTCTGACCCCTGCCTGATAGGAAGAGTTTCACTTTTTTTTTTTTCAAGGTTTTATTTATTTGAGAGAGAAAGAGACAGAGATAGTGAAAGAGAGCATGAACAGGGAGGAGAGGGAGAAGGAGACTGCCACAGAGCAGGGAGCCTGGTGCTGGACTAGATCCCAGGACCCCAGGATCATGACTTGAGCCAAAGGCAGACACTTAACCGACTGAGCTACCCAGGCGCCCCAGAGTCTCACTTTTGAAAACAGAAAGACACCATGGGTGCCAAGCTACCTGGCCTTTGTGCAAATTAGTAAAAGACAGCCCTCCTCACGACACTTTACTTCAGTCTGTCACAAACTGTCACGATACTTTGAGAAAGCAAGCACTTGACTACCATCTGCTGGAAAACTTTCCTGAGAAGGCGCTCTGAGACATACTCCGGGCTGCATGTGGCCGCCTTCCTTACACGCAGGCGCCTGTGAAACTTACAGATGAGAAACTGAGCAGAGAGAAGATGAGTGACTTGACTAGGGTCACACAGAGGCGGATTCAAACCCAGCCGGTCTGACTCCAGAGCCCAGGCTCTGCACCAAGAGGCCACTGTTTTTGTTGGAAATGTTTGTTACCCCCACATCTCCCTGACACACCCTCGACTATTATCTTCAAAACATCAAGTTATAAATTCCAAACCTCCCCTCTTCCTATGATGCCTTCTTTGATCTCACCAAGTGCAATTGGCTTCTTCATTTCACGCTCCTCTCTCCTGGACTTTATCCGGCCCTCTACGGAAGCCTTATTTTTCTGAATGAATTGGATATGTTTACAGGGTCTCTCCACCCTGTGAGTGTGAGCAAATTCTTCAAGGGCTGCTGGGGAGACTGCGGAACACCAGCTCTGTGCCCCCAGAACCTGGCACTGGGCCCAGCACAGAGAAGCAGCTTGGTAATGATGGATGAAAGGAATGGAAATGAATTCACACATGAGACGATTGGACCCACTGCCCCCCCCACCCCGCCCCCCGGGACCCTTCCAGCTCTGACTTTCATGAGTCCATGACTCAGGGTTTGATTCTAAGCCTCTGGCAACTTTAAGGGGCAGAAACCACAGTGGTGCAGAACAGAGGGAGACAAGACGAAGAATAATTGCCAGGAAATGGTAACCTCGTCTGCTCAGAAGATGTCAGGGTGATTGGATGGGAATTGGTCTAGAAATCATGGAGCTCCTTGGAAGGCTTATGTGAACCTATGAAATACCACTGAATGCCCGAGGGCACCGCAGACAGAGCGGTTGCAGAAACTGTCAAGGTCATTGCCAACTTTGAAATCCCTCAGATGCTCCTACATTAATAAGTTTTCAGGGAAGGCAGGAAAAAAAAAAAAGCAGTAAGCTCTCATTCTGGAGTCAGAGAACATTAATAACGCTCTCATTAGGAAAAGGTCAGGGGCTTTCTGCCAATTTCAGGCAAGTGTCCAAGGACATCCCGTGTGTGCAGAACTTCTGGAGGGAAGTGTGAGAAACTAATGAGCTAAGGGCAGTAAGAGTACAGCTAGTGAGGCCCCTGGTTCCATCCTTTTCCCTTCACTTAGCGGAATGTAACCAAGCTGCCACCGTGGACTGGGCTCGGCCACGAGGGAAGAACAGGATTCAGTTGGATCTCAAGGGGCCAGTGGCGTGTCTCACTAGGACTTACTCAGATCTTACTGGGACTGAGCACTACTAATCTGGGGCAGCTGATAGACTAGCATTTGGTGTTGAGTTAATTTTTTATAATTCTGTTCAATTCACTTGCCATTTGAAGAAAGAATTCCCAAAGTATCCAAAAGATTCACAAAGTTGATCTTGCCGCTTCATTAATTCATCCAATACATTTTTATTGAACAATGTATTGATTTTAGTTATCATGTGCACCTGGACCAGCTCAACAGCACCTAACCTTGTTCTATTCCTCTTCCAGGCTCTCTTGGCTTTGGCAGGTCGGCCTCACCCCACTTGGAGTGAGCTCCCAGGGCCTTTCTAGGCCAGAGGTCCTGATGCAATTTATTGGTGGCCTCTGTCCTCCCTGGACTGGGACCCAAGAATCAAAAGGGATTGTGCCACTTAGAACCCAGACAAGCAAACACTCAGCTGCTGCCTGGGGCCAAGGGGCTGCTTCCCCACATGACCGAACTAGGTTGGGGGGGACACACACACACGAGGGACAGAAATATCTTCAGACTCTTTGTTATTGCTTTAAGGAACTGTCAGTCCAGACTCCATATCTTCCTCAGAATAGAGCACATAGATAAGTAACACTTGTGGTTCCTTCTGAAAGAATGGGAAAAATACACAAAGGAGATAGCAAAAATCCCCAGTGATTCATCATCAAGAGATAACCACTGGGCACCTGGGTGGGGCTCAGTCGGCTAAGCGTCTGACTCTTGATTTCGGCTCAGGTCATGATCTCTGGGTTGTGGGATTGAGCCCCTCATTGGGCTCTGTGCTCAGCACAGTCAGCTTGGGATTCTCTCCCTCTGCCCCCGTCTCTTTCTCTCTAAACAAATTTAAAAAAGAAAAGAAAAAAAGAGATAACTACTTTTAATGTTTTGATGTTTACCATTTCAGTTTTTAGAAAAATTCATATACAGAGACATACATCTCTTTTTACAAAACTAGGGTTGTTATGCAATACTCTTCTATGAACCACTTTCAAAACATAATTTACTGTGGCTCTTTCCCCTTTCTCCTATTTTATAATACTGCCTAGTACAGATGTAACAGTTTATTTAACTTACCTCTCTGTCAGTCATTCACGATTTTTTTTCCTATTATGCAGAAGGTGAAATTTTAAAGGAGATGATGGACATTTCCTGCTAGCTCATTATGTAGCCCTCTCCCCTGGCTTTCTCTTCTGCCTTTCCACCACGAACACGTCAGCCAAACCAGCATCCGGAGTCGGCCCTGGCCCCTCACTGCTGGTCACCCCCACGTCTAATCCGTCAGCAAGTCCTCTGTCCTCCATGGACTGGGACCCAAGAATCAAAAGGCATTGTGCCACTTAGAACCCAGACAAGCAAGAGGTGGCTTCCTCTGTGGTCCCTCAGCCCTAGCTCAGACGTTCTCTGGGGACCTAGCCTCCTGGAGTTGCCCCCCCCCAAAACCTCCTAGTCTCCATTCTGACTCATCTTGGAACGGGGATGATGTTAAGTTTACCCACCTACCGTCCCTGAGGGCAGAGAGAGAAGCCAAAGTCTCCTAGTCTTGGCAGAGGAGGACAACTGTGACTAAGGGGATTGCTGTACCTGTGTTTTAAGGGGACAGGGGAGAAATGGGTAACTGGGGGTCCATGTGAAAGGACCTCTGTACCACTTGGGTGCGAGCTGGGAGTCTGGCGGCCAGGGTGCTGGCTGGGCTGCTCTGATCCTGGAGGCTCAGCCCCTGGCCACCCACCCACGGCCCTTCCAGGTCCTTCCCCACCCACAGCTCTCTCACAGGTCTTCTGGCAGGAGGTATGGGGCCCAGGCCCTCACCGGGGAACTTCAGAACAGGATGCTGAGAGCTGAATTCTGGGAAGATGAGGGCCCCCAGGCCAGGAAAGACACCGGCAAAGGCATATGGATCCACGGAGGGTTTTGTAATCGTGTAACTTCGGCTCGAGATCCTTCTTTAGTCCTGAAATGAGACACTGAGCTTTCCTTCTAATCGGGCTCAGCTCAGAATCGCCAACCTTAGAAAGACCTGAAAGGCCTTTTATTCCAGCTTCTCTGTTCTCTGCTTCAGGTTGTCTCTCCGGAGCCTGGCAAACAGAGGCGGCTCCTTCCCGGGGAGTTTTTGCAGGAATCTTTAGAAAACGCTTCTCCCCAGGAGAAGCGTTTTCTTTCCACATCCATGCCTCTGCTCTATGCCCTTCTCCGCCTTGTCCACCAGCGCAAAGCTCTTATTTGTCCTCCTTCAAAGTCCAGCCAGAGGCCACCTCCTCCTCCTTGTATCTCGCAGACTGAGCGGATTCCGTTTCTCTGGATTCTCTCGCAGTGCCCCGAGCTTCTCGTTATCATTTGCAGATGTTGGTTTACTTGCCTGTGTTCTGAGCCCCTTCTCCACCCACCTCCTGCCCCCCCTCCTGCCATCATGGGCTCCTGAGGGTGGTACCCTGGCCGATGCATCTCTCTCTCACCAGTGCCTGGCCCAGGGCTTGGCCAAGAGAGGAGGCTTGAATGAATGAGAAGGGAAGAAAGGAGGGTCTCGGGTCACTTTCAACAGCCCTAGCTCCTGCACTGCTCGGTTATCCCAGGTCCCTGATCTGTCTAAGCCCTCCGCTAGCCTGGCTCCTACCAGCTCCTCACAGCAGGATCTGTGAGGATTTGGTTTAGAGTGGGGACCTGCACCTTGGTGGGCAAATGAGGAAGCTGAGATCCCAAGAGAAGTGACTTGCTCAAGGTCACCTCAGAGCCCCCTGTGAGAGAACAGGAACTGTTTCCTTCCTTCCTCACATTCCCTTCCTCAGCCCCTCCCGCCTGACTCATTTCCCCGGGACTGCAAGGGCAGAGCTGGGACTTCCGGTGGGATCTGAGGGATTTGGGAGGCCTGGGAGTAGTTCCGGGCAGTGAAGCGTGTGGGTGGAGCGCATGCAGACTCTCTGGTGTGTGCGGGGTGGGGGGAGCGGGATTATGGCTCCCAGAGGACCTGGAAGCAGGTTTGGCACGGAGATATGTCTCCTTTCCATTCCCTACTCCTGAAAAGGGGATCCCAGGTTGTCCCCCAATGTCCAGGTAGCTCCAGCCACATCAGCAGAGTCAACAGGATGTGCTGTACCATGGCAGATAATCAGTAAGCATCTATTGAAATCACTGTGTGACCTTAGGTAAGTTATTCAATTTCTCCGGGTCTCAGGGTTTGGGTCTAGAGAATTAGAAGCTTAAAGTCCTATCCTTAGGAGTGAGGGACAGGGACAGCTTGTTGTCTCCCAAATTCCACAGGACTGCCACAAGAAAGAGGGATCATATGGATTCCTGTAGCCCAACGAGCAGGATGAAGATGGGTGAAGGAAGGTGGAGGAGTGGGTATAGATTTGGGGTCAATGAAAATGCTGGGCAATGCACTGAGCATAGAGCAGCTCTAGAATGGAAGGGGCTGCCTTAGGAGACAGCGAGTCTTCTGTCATTGGAGGTATGCAAGGAGAGACCAGGTGGTCTCATTCTGGGGAATGATGTAGAGATGGTGGGATTGGACTGAATGAGATGTGAAGTCCAACTCAGACAGCTATGATTTCAGTTACCTTCAAAGTCCCTTTGTGCCCAGCATGGACTTTTGCCATGTTAACAGGTAATGGGGACAGCTCAGCGTGGGAGCTGGGAGACCTGAGGTTAGCCTTCCCTCCATGGCTAACTGTGGTGAGGCCTTGGGTAAGTGGCTCCCTCCCTGGGCTACTGTTCCCTGATCTTTGAAAGGGGAATAATCATCTCTGTCCTGCGGATCTTTCTAAGAACATGGTTATTAAAAAATACTTATAAACTAGGGAATTCCCTACAAATATTGAAGGCTAGCTTTTAAAACAACTTTGTGTGTGTTTTTTCAAAAGTGATACATCTTTATCATAGCAAATATGGAAAATACAGAGCCAAGAAGTGAGTTTAGATGAGGCATAATTCCACCAGACGGAGACATCCATTGTTAGCAACCTGGCATATCTTCTTACTCACTTCTCTACACGTACACACATTTATATAATTTTATCTATCTATCTATCTATCTATCTATCTATCTATCTATCTATCTAT
>NC_058413.1:56278011-56283028 GCF_002201575.2 Neomonachus schauinslandi | reverse complement strand
TATCTATCTATCTATCTATCTATCTATCTATCTATCTATCTATCTATCTGCCTATGTAGGCTTCATGCCTAATGTGGGGCTCGAACTCACAACCCTGAGATCAAGAATTGTATGCTCCACCAACTGAGCCAGCCAGGTGCCCTTACATTTATATGATTTTATTTATTTACTTGAGAGAGAGAGAGAGAGAGCAGAAGGGAGAGAGAGAGAGAATCTGAAGCAGACTCTGTGCTGAGCACAGAGCCCCACGTGGGGCTCGATCCCACAACCACAAGATCATGACCTGAGCTTAACCGACTGAGCCACCCAGGCGCCTCTATGTTTATATAATTTTAAGCCAAATATTGTGTCAAATAATATATACTATTTTGTGCCCTACTTTTTTTTCTACTTAAGATATTTATATATATGTATGGACATTGCCTCATGTCTTTAAATGTTCTTCTGTAGGTTTAGCCTTAAAAAACCCCTTTGTACTGAAGTTTAATATAGATACAGAAAAGCACATGTATCAAAGGGATCAGCTCACTGAATGTCACAACTCTTCTGTGTACCCAGCACCCAGATCAATAGGACAGGATATTACTGTCCTGTCCACCCCCGGAGGGTGCCCTCAGGTCCCCTCCCCGTCACTACCCACTCCCTAGCTGGGGTTGCAGCTTCATTTACAATTTTTATTTTGAAATCATTATAGGACATTGGGTACGTATTGCCAAACTGCTCTTCAGGAAATTTGTGCTGCAGCTCTCTCTCTCGAGCCGGGCATGAGACAGCCTATCATCCCACCCTGTCCTCTAAGGAGACACCACCTTCTAGAAACAGAACAACAGGGCAAATGGGATCCCACAGTGTCTTCGTTTGCATATTCTTTTATTACTAAGGGCAGTTTTGGGGGGGCAGACGGGAGGATTCTGTGCTCCCAAGGCCTTCCCTCCTTCCCCGTGTCTTCCCACTTAGCCATTCTTGCCAGGCCAGGGGACCAGGCCCAGAGTTTACTCTCTTCTCTGCCACCGCGTGTATGGCCCTGGACAAACTACATACCTCCTCTCTGACCCTCGGCTTTCTCTTTTGTAAAAGGAGCTAACAATGCCATCCTAGCAACTCACAAGCTTTTTGTTAAGATCAAAATTGCACGGACATGCAATTGCTCTGAAACTTCACACGCTAAAGACGGAAGATAGGCATTACTGATTTTGTTGTTACTTTTAGTTCCTTTTCCTCTGTAATTTCAGGCTGCAGGTCACATTAATTGGTCTTATCAGTGCCCCCGGCTGGGTGGCAATGACATAATGACCCAAGCCCCCCTGGGGTCCCCGCTCGGCCTAATGACACAGAGAGTGACGGTTTATGTACCAGTACTGCCCAGTCAAACCCAACAGGCCTTGATCCTGGGATATGTGCCCTGAATCTTGGCCTTGGGAAGTGGAGGAAGTCGCTGGTGCTCCCTGAGGCCCCCAGTGTGCCAGGCCATGTGAGGGGGGCTCTGAGGGTGGTGCGGACGTGCTGCAAACAGGGTTGGGATCCCCACTGTCTGGTGAGGGACCCGGAGCTCCAGCGTCTCTGCTGGGGTGCTGCAGCTCCAAAGGGGCAGGAGCAGCTGGGATGCACAGTGCCCCAGCTCGCCCTGCCACCCTGAGCCCAGAGGCGAAATACTTCCCTGCTGACCTACCTTAGTGCCTGCGTATCCCCACACGGCCGGACATTTTTAGTTAAATCTCTGAGGTCCTTGTTAAAGTGCCACGGACATGGGCATGGGACCTGGGACTATGCCATAGCCTTATCCACAGGTGGCGATGGCCCACGAGATGTCCTTGGGTACGCCTGATACTGAACAAGGCCCGGGATGGGCAGGGAGGAGGCCTGGACAGGAAGGTCAGAGGACCTGGGTTCAAATCTAGACCTACTCGACTGGGCGGCTTTGAGCAGGTTACCTAAGAAGGGGAAGAATGAAGGCTTGGGCCCACAGGGCCTTTCTCTGAGGGGGCTTCCCAAACCTGGAGTAACTGCCCTTGGCCAGTAGAACAACCAAGCAGGGGTGACTGGAAGTTGCTCCCGACTGGCCTTGCTCACAGGTCGGTGGATTGGGCTGGAGCCCAGATCAGAGCAGTTGGATCACCGGCCGCAGGACCTCAAGTCCCTTCCAAGGTCCCCACCAAACCCCAGTCTCGGCTACTGTGAGGAAGAGCCAAGGAGGCTGACACTCTTAGGATTCTGTTTCTGATTCTGTATGGCTAGCATGTTTCCCATCTATGCACTTAGTTTATTTATCAGCTCCAGAGTCAGACAGACTTGCTTTTAAAATCTGAAACCTGGGGGTACCTGGCTGGCTCAGTTGGTGGAGCATGCAACTCGTGATCTCGGGGTCATGAGTTCAAGCCCCATATCATCGGGCGTAGAGCTTCCTAAAAAAAAAAAAAATCTGAAATCTGTCACTTACCTTCTGTATGACCTTGGGCTAATCAGGTAATCTCTCCGAGCCTCAGTTTTCTCAGCTGTCAAACATCTTTCTGCATAGTGAGGATGAAGTAAGTCAGTATATAAGCAGCAACTATTCGGAGAATTAAAAAAAAATCACCTGAATAAATGTTAGTTTTTAAAGATTGGAAGTTATTTTCCCAGAGGGGAAGATGTGAAGGTAATGCAGTCCTTGGTGATGGCCAACGACCACTGCTCACGCAGACTTCTGCTTGTCCGAGCTCCCCCTCTGCTCTCTCCTCATGGGGATGCCTCAACAGCCCCCCGCGCCCCTGTGCCCCAGGCCTGGGACTAGAGCAGCAACACCAGGAACAGGGGTGTAAGAAAAGGGGGCCAATGGCGGGGAAAGGCAAGGGGCGTGCTGTTGGCCTGGCCCTCTGGTGGGGACGGCGCTGACAGGTCAGTCACAGGGCTTCTGCTCCCGGCTTCACCAGCACATCCATGCTTGCAAGGACCCCCTGTGGCCCCTCCGTCAGATGGGACCTCAAGCTCCAGCCCCGCTTAGGTAGCCATTTGCCACCTTCTACTACAGTCCACAGGAGCCGCCAGGGACAGGGCTGGGGCTGGAACACCCCTGGGTGCCCAGCGGCCAGGGCTGTGGCGTCTTTCTGACAACTGCAGGGCTTCCGAGTGTGTGGGGGTGGCCCCTGAGCCCTGAGGCCTGCACGCTCACCCCCTGGGCCGCGCGAATCCTTTGAGTCACTCTCTCAGCATCCTGTTGCCTTTGTCCCAGGGTTTTATTATTCTTGTCACCTCTCACCTGCATCTCCTAGAAAATGGGCTTCCCACCAAATGATTTGGTTCCCTGCCAGGGCTAAGCAAGCCCTTCCTGCAGGTCTCTCAGAGAAGTAATTACCTTCGTCCTTTTTTTCTTTTCCTTTCTCTTTTCTTTTTTTTTTAAATTTTTTTATAAAGATTTTATTTATTTATTCATGAGAGAGAGAGAGAGAGGCAGAGGGAGAAGCAGACTTCCCGCAGAGCGGGGAGCCCGATGCGGGACTCGATTCCAGGACTCCGGGATCATGACCTGAGCCAAAGGCAGACGCTTAACCATCTGAGCCACCCAGGCGCCCTTCTTTTTGTTTTTGAAACGGAATCACTCTACGTGGAGTGCGAAGAGGACAGAACTGGGAATAGGGCTTCTGAGTACAAGTCCCAGGTTCTGCCACCTACGCTCTGGGCTTCATTTTCCCCATCTGTGAAACGGGTTAGGTGGCAAGCCCTGCCCTACTTTCCTCATGAGAAGGTTGTGAAGAGCAAACGAGGTACGGGTGTGAAAGGTAGGCTCTGTGTAAACTCTGAAATGTTGCCCAAACCTGATTATGCAGTAGAATCATCTGGATTTGTTTGTTTTTAAAACCTGAAAACTACCACCACTACCATTCATGCACATCCACACACACACACACACACACACAAGTTAGAAACTTAGGTAACATTGAAGTGAAATTTTGGTGCATTTGGAAAAAATGAGATTTCTGGGTCTTTCTGGTGAAGTTTTGTGCCGTGTGCCATGCTGCAAGCATGATGGGGCAGGCGCGACAGCCTTCTTTTGTCTTTCTCATGGGGGTTCACAGACCCTCTGTTAGAAGGAGCCCTTGATCTTGGAGGCTATGTTACAGCTGGGGAAGCAGGCTCAGAGGAGGGGGAACTCGCCCTTCGATTGCCAGTAGGGCTGTTGTGGGGGATGGGTGAAGCAGAGCACAGAACTAGTCACCCTGGGGAGAGTCAGAGCAGGGGCGGTTTCCTGTCAAGGAGCTGGAGAGGAGGAGGGGGACACTCACAGGGGACTCCTTCCCCATCCCAGCTTCAGGCAGAAGCACACAGCTGCCACCCGAGGGAGAGAGGAGGGGAGAAGGAAGGGAGGTTCCTATTGCAGGAGAACTGGAAGTCTCAAGAGCTGGTTTCGGCCATGAGCTTGCTGTGCAGCCTTGGGAAAATCACTTAACCTCTCTGGGCCTCCACTTCACGGTCAGTAAAATGGCTGCAACAGACACATTTATTGATTTTCAGGAATGTATGGACAAGCAACTACGTGCCAGCCTGGGTGCCAGGGACCCTTTGGGAAGAAAGGTAGGCACAGTTCTTGCCCTCAGTGTAAAGTGTGAGCTGGAAAAATAAACAGAAAATAAATGTGATCACTGTCCCTCTGGAGGGAAGGTGAGGTACCGGGTTGGCGCAGAGGAGGAACATCTAACCTCACCTGGGGAGGGACGTGGCGAGGTGGGGGCATGGATGCTGAGATCGGAAGGGTAAGTGGGAGGTAATCAGGCTGGTGGGTGTGAGGACAGGGAAGAGTTTATTGCCCCCTCCCCCACTCCTTTGAGGGTGATCTTGTCTTTAAAACATGTTAGCGGGGCACCTGGGTGGCTCAGTTGGTTAGGCGACTGCCTTCGGCTCAGGTCATGATCCTGGAGTCCCGGGATCGAGTCCCGCATCGGGCTCCCTGCTCGGCAGGGAGTCTGCTTCTCCCTCTGACCCTCCTCCCTCTCATGCTCTCTGTATCTCATTCTCTCTGTCTCAAATAAATAAATAAAATCTT